>NC_142807.1:11670083-11701829 GCF_049724085.1 Artemia sp. Qi Xiang Cuo
GCTGTTGACATCCATAAATGTGAGAAAGTTCCTGTTTTTTCATTCTCACTGACAAAAACTATAAAACAGACATGAATTGCTGTTGACATCCATAAATATGAGAAAGTTCCTGTTTTTTCATTCTCACTGACAAAAACCATAAAACAGACATGAATTGCTGTTGACATCCATGAAAAACATCAAATAAATTGACCAACACACATAACCATCCAACAAAACAACCATAAAAGTGAGAAAATTCATGTTTTTTTAAGTGAGAAAATTCATGTTTTTTCATTCTCACTGAGAAAACCATAAACCACGTGGTCATCGTGGGACTGGCACCCCCCTTTCTACTTACAGTTCGTTACCACAAACTGTTTGATTAATATAATTGTATTTCAAATATTCAATTTGGTTTTGTTTATACTTTCCAAGACTGTTCAAGACACATATAGTTTTCAATAAAATGTCATCAAAATTTTGTTAACAATAGTCCAAAATTCATATAGCAATGTCCTTAGGGTGAACACAATCCCCCAGAGCCCATAGGCAAGCGTTGTAAGTTATGCCCTGGGGCATATACGGTTCTTATGGAACGGGTGGTCGCATAAGCTTTGGATCAGATGGAGCTCATTTAATTGGAAGTCCGAAGTTTTAGTGACCTTTCTAACAGTCAAAAATGAATGGAGGGTAATCAGCCCCCCCCCCTGCCTATCATTCCCCAAAAGATATTCGATTGAAATTTTAAGAGATCTATTTTGTTCAGCCTTCTTAAAAGGTCCAGTAATTATGTCTTTGGGGATGTCAGCCTTCCCACGGTCCTCAGGATAAGAGCTATAAGCTAGGCAATTCGTTTATTTTTTACACACAGTATATTATTGAGAAATTATTGAGTTTACACACAGTATATATGTTATTGAGACAGGTATACATGTTTGAACTTTATTTTCCAAGAAGACGAAGGGTATTCGGATGAGAATTCAGAGAAAGTTGAGCGTATGGTTGAACTAACTCAAAACACGTTATGCGTAGAAGGATTGTCAAAAGGGTGTAATACAGGAATAACTGAGTATATTAATTTGCAAAATTCAGGAAATGAAAATGTCATTTTTCAATGTCATTGTCATGAATGATTCATTCAGGTCCTGAATGAATCAGGAATTTGCAAAATTCAGGATATGTTTGGGCCCTGAGGGCATATAAAGTTGTTATAGAATGCGTTGTCGTAGAAACTTCAAGAAGGGCTTGTTCGATTGGAAATTGAAATGGCTAGTTCTCTTTTGAATAGTCGAAAGTGATTGGAAGGCAACTAGCACCCCTTCCACGCTCATCATTTCCCCAAACATCTAATCAAAATTTTGACATAGCCATTTTGTTCCACGCTGTTTAAAGTTCAGGAAAGTATACCTTTGAGCAGGACACATATTCATTTGAAATACAAATGAATGTGCATTGTCAGTTTAATATACATATACTGATATTTAGTAGTCAAAATGTTAATATTATTTGATTTATTAAAGTTATAAAAGTAAGAACATTTAAATTTTTTTTCAGTAAAGTGCAAATTATGTTCTGGCCTTGGGAAGGCATAGGGGTTTTGAGCCCAACTTATGTTAATTTCTGTTCGTTTTGGGTTTCCTTTATTTATCGATGCTGATTTGTGGTAGTTTAACGCTTGGTAGATTATTTGGTTTTATTTTTGCACATTTTTTGTTTAATGGGGTTCTTTACTTTTCTTTGAAAGACTTATTTTGTGGAAAAAGTTTTTTAATTAATCACTTAAAACAAATCACTCACCGGGCCTCCACTGGTACTAATGGTTAGTACGTAGATGCAGTTTCCATTCGTTTAAAAGCGGAAAAGTCTCTTCGAATCCCACGATTTTTTTTTTAGACAAATAAATTTTCCCTGAAAATAAAATTTACAATTCAAAATTGCGTATATTTAAGAATAACAAAAGAATACAGTTTATAAAGAAAAAAAGTTAAAATAAAACAAGTATTAACATTAAGCTATTAACAAAGTGTTAGATTTTAAGTAATCACACTTACCTGGCTAGGGAGCTGCCTTGAGTATGAGGGAGTCATTGGTGCTTCACTGAAAACGAATTATAATACGAATATTTTCTTTTTCAGTTCTTACAGCATTGAAAATCAAAATAAAATTACCGTGAAATAAAATCTTGAACTGATGGATCTTTCAGCAATTAATATCATTATATATCAAATATTCAATTTGATTTTGTTTATACTTTCCAAGACTGTTCAAGACACATATAGTCAAACAGTTCGTTGTAACGAACTGTAAAAAAGGAGCGACCCGGCTCAATAGTAACCGAAACTCTAAAAAACGGAATCTTGATGCCAATAGATACATCATAAGAATAAAATTTTTATGCTGATTTCAAATATATTAGTTTCATCAAGTTTAATCTTACCCATCAAAAGTTATGCGCCTGAGAAAATTTGCCTTATTTTCGAAAAAAAGGGTAAACAACCCCTAAAAGTCATAGAACTTTAATGAAAATCACACTATCAGATTCAGCATATCAGAAAACTCTACTATAGATGGTTTAAGCTCCTATCTGCAAAAATGTAGAATTTTGTATTTTTTGCCAGAAGAAAGATCACGGATGTGTGTTTATTTGGTTTTTTTTCTTTCTTTTATTTCCCCAGGGGTGATCGTATCGATCCAGTCCTAGAATATCGTGAGAGGGCTCATTCAAACGGAGATTAAAAATTTTAGTGCCCTTTTTAAGTCACCAAAAAAATTGAAGGGCAACTTGGCCCCCTCCCACGCTCGTTTTTTCCCGAAGTCACCCAATCAAAATTTTGAGATAGCCGTTCTATTCACCATAGTCGAAAATGTAATTAATATGTCTTTGAGGATGACTTAATCCCCCACAGTTCCCGGGGGAAGGGCTGCAAATTATAAACTTTGCCAATGTTTTGCATTGGTCTCGTGTCAGACAAAAGACTCAAGAAAAGGGATGGTCTTCTAACCCTTTGTTACAATTAGCATGTGACCGAGCTATCTTCTGGTACGGGATATGGAAAGAATGTGGTAGACCACACTCAGGAATAGTTAAAGAGATTAGAGTTGCATCTAAGCGTAGGTTTGGGAAGGAACTTGCTCGTCACCGTGTGCAGTTGAAATCTGAGCTTTCTGAAAAAGTAGTTAAAAATCCCAATCTGTTATGGAAAATGTTTGATATGAAGGAGTCAGCGGGTCCCGAGCCAGATATCCCATCTTTAAAATGGATAAACTATTACCTTGATGAGTTTTCGGCCCCAAAACAGTATCATAACATTTCTGTTCAAGAAAAGCTTGCATTCCTCCTCTCATCAATTCCAGATACAAATTTCCTAGTTACCCAATTACAGGTTGCATCCGCGATCCGACGGTTGAAAAAGAAGAAGTCGGCTGGCATTGACCGTGTATCCACCCTTCACCTTAGCCGTTGCAGCCAACTTTCATGGGACACCTAATTCTTCTCTTTCAGATGATCTTCACTACTGGAGTCGTACCATCGGCATTCAGTACTGGGTCGCTTAGGCCAGTCACGAATAAAGGAAAAATCACTTTGAAATGTGCGTCGTTCAGACCGATCACAGTAGCACCAACGCTTTGCAAAATCTTTGAACTTTTGGTCTCTCATGAAATCTAGTAAAAATTCTGAATACCCCCTTTACAGTTTGGGCTTTAGAAGGGTTTTGGTTACGGCCATGCCATTTCTGCTTTGGCTTCAGTCTTGATTGATACTAATGAATCAAAGTAGTCTATTGTTATAGGTCTACATGACGTCTGCCGTGGTTACGACTCACTTCTCCATGACCAATTAATTCTGGATATGGGAAAGAGAGGTGTACAGAAGGACATCCTACTACCCATAAAAGACATATACGACCACCTACAGGCTGAACTCCTACTTCTTGGCCATGGTCCAGCCCTCACTGAATATACTCCAGACGTGATGCTTTCCTACCGAGGGAACCCTGTAGTCCCAGTAAAAAAAGGTGCTCGACAAGGATCAGTCACATCTCCTTGTGCCTTTAATAATTGTATTATTGAACCACAGTCTACTATCGAGACAACATGCATAGCTCGTGGCATAGACGTTACAATGATAGTCTACGCCGATGACATTCGGAACCCCAGCCGCACAGTCGCAGGTACAGATACCACCTTCTCCACACTAAAATCAAATTACAGTCGCATTGGCCTTGAATTTAACCCGCAGAAGTAGGATATTCTTCTGTTCAACTGGCGCCAAGAAGAGGTCTCGCCTGTGAGGCTGGGAGAAATGTCTGTAGCCCCTGTCTCGACAATTATTTTCATTGGTTTACCAATGGTAAAGGATCTAAAAACTACCCGCTCCCCTCTTATTGATCATCTCCGTAAACGCCTGGATTTTACTTACAGTAGAGTAGTCTCATCTAAAATCCGTTTTAAACGCTTAATTCTGGCTCGACTTTATAACGCAGTATCCCTTCCCCATTTCCTGCATCTAAGCCCGTTTTGGAGAATTTTTCCTGAACCAGAGAAAAGAAAGCTCAGATCCACGTTTTATAAGTATGCGAAGTTCTTGTTGCGGCTCCAGCCGCGGACAGGAAATTCGCACCTAGTTAAAAATTTAAAATTACGGACCCGACGGTAGCTATAATTGAACAAATTAAACGGTACAACGAGAAAGTTTCTTCCCACCCTTGGTACCGTTTGCTAAGGCAGTAAATCGCTGTCCATTTAATTTTGTTTGCACATCTCTTGTCATATTTAGTCTTTTTACCGTCTCTTGTCATATTTAGACTAGTTGATTGAGTCCGTTGATTATGAATTGAAGTTATCAAGTATTTTGCTGTAGGTTAGGTTAGTTGAATTGAAGTTAGTAATCATATTACTTATGTTTCTTCAGTACTTGGGAGTTTAAAAAGTAAAATTCCTTACGTACCTGCAGTGCAGTGTATAATTGAGTTTTTGTTTCTCGTCTTTGTAATTTGTTCGATTATGTGTATTGTCTTGTAATTTGTTTTTAATTTATTTTTTGTGTGTGTTTTTTCTTTTTTAGTGATACTCCGTCTTTTGTACCTTTTTTTGACGGGTAATACATAAATAAATGTAGTATTGGTTGATGAGAAGTAAACGGGCGTTTTCAGGAGAATTTTTTTTCTGGTGGGGAGGGGGGGGGGTCAGAGTAGGGGTTAAGGGAAAGAATCTTTCCATGGAGGACGTTTACTTGGGGGAAGCGACATTTCTATGAACGGGGTGCCAGATTTCCCAGCACTATTTAAAAACGATCAGAAATTAAATTAAAAATACAAGTTTCTTTCAACTAAAAGTACGACCAATTCATTCTGGATATGGGAAAGAGAGGTGTACAGAAGGACATCCTACTACCCATAAAAGACATATACGACCACCTACAGGCTGAACTCCTACTTCTTGGCCATGGTCCAGCCCTCACTGAATATACTCCAGACGTGATGCTTTCCTACCGAGGGAACCCTGTAGTCCCAGTAAAAAAAGGTGCTCGACAAGGATCAGTCACATCTCCTTGTGCCTTTAATAATTGTATTATTGAACCACAGTCTACTATCGAGACAACATGCATAGCTCGTGGCATAGACGTTACAATGATAGTCTACGCCGATGACATTCGGAACACCAGCCGCACAGTCGCAGGTACAGAGACCACCTTCTCCACACTAAAATCCAATTACAGTCGCATTGGCCTTGAATTTAACCCGCAGAAGTAGGATAATCTTCTGTTCAACTGGCGCCAAGAAGAGGTCTCGTCTGTGAGGCTGGGAGAAATGTCTGTAGTCCCTGTCTCGACAATTATTTTCCTTGGTTTACCAATGGTAAAGGATCTAAAAACTACCCGCTCCCCTCTTATTGATCATCTCCGTAAACGCCTGGATTTTACTTACAGTAGAGTAGTCTCATCTAAAATCCGTTTCAAACGTTTAATTCTGGCTCGACTTTATAACGCAGTATCCCTTCCCCATTTCCTGCATCTAAGCCCGTTTTGGAGAATTTTTCCTGAGCCAGAGAAAAGAAAGCTCAGATCCACGTTTTATAAGTATGCGAAGTTATTGTTGCGGCTCCAGCCGCGGACAGGAAATTCGCACCTAGTTAAAAATTTAAAATTACGGACCCGACGGTAGCTATAATTGAACAAATTAAACGGTACAACGAGAAAGTTTCTTCCCACCCTTGGTACCGTTTGCTAAGGCAGTAAATCGCTGTCCATTTAATTTTGTTTGCACATCTCTTGTCATATTTAGTCTTTTTACCGTCTCTTGTCATATTTAGACTAGCTGATTGAGTCCGTTGATTATGAATTGAAGTTATCAAGTATTTTGCTGTAGGTTAGGTTAGTTGAATTGAAGTTATTAATCATATTATTTGAAAAAAACTACGTTTTCTAAAGAGTTAAAGAGGCTGAGTTACAAGGTCGAACCTTAAAACGTGCAGGGATTAGAGGCACAGTTGAGGGGCTGCCGCCCCCAAACCCCCGCTTTCGCAGCCTTTAAATAAATAAAAAAAATTTAAACTGAAAGTAAGGAGCGACATTAAATCTTAAAACGAACAGAAATTATTCCGTATATGAAAGAGGCTGTGCCCTCCTCAACGCCTCGCTCTTTACGCTAAAGTTTGACTTTCTCACAACTCTTTTTTTAAACAATAAAAACTTTAGCGTAAAGAGCGAGGCGTTGAGGAGGGCACAGCCTCTTTCATATACGGAATAATTTCTGTTCGTTTTAAGATTTAATGTCGCTCCTTACTTTCAGTTTAAAATTTTATTTTTTTTATTTAAAGGCTGCAAAAGCGGGGGTTTGGGGGCGGCAGCCCCCAACTGTGCCTCCTAATCCCTGTACGTTTTAAGGTTCGACCTTGTAACTCAGCCTCTTTAACTCTTTAGAAAACGTAGTTTTTTTCAAATAATTTCTGCACGTTTTTGTACAGTTTATTACTTATTATTGCTTGGCTAACTGTTAGCTGATCGTGTCAGGAGTTGAAGTTGGGGGCTGCCGCCCCCAAACCCCCGCTCTTGAACATTCTTGTGTTAAGGCTTTTAATTCCTGAATACTCAAATCACGTCGTACAGGGTGCCTCCTAATCCCTGTACGTTTTAAGGTTCGAACTTGTGACTCAGCCTCTTTAAAAGCCCCCCCCCCCAACTGTGCGTCCTCATCCCTGTACGTTTTAAGGGTTGACCTTGTAACTCAGCCTCTTTAACTCTTTAGAAAACGTAGTTTTTTTCAAATAATACACATAAACAGGTTAGACATGCTTTGTTATGAAAATTGACGCGCAGATATTTTCATAACAAAGCATGTCTAACCTGTTTATCTGTATTATTTGAAAAAAAACTAAGGTTTTTCGTAAATGTAAATTTGGGGGATAATTTTTTCGGTCTGAAAATATCAAAAGGCCCTAACAGGTCGAATTTTGCTTCGAATGAGTCCTCATTCAACCGGATCCGTTGCCAACTATGGCCTGTAGGCGTGGCTAAGAAAAAAAAGAAATGATGATGAATTTTAAGTGGCTATATTTGGTTTTTTGAAATCAGGGACGGAGTGATCGGATTGAGCTTAAATTTCGAGTATACGCTCCCGGGCCCTAGGAAAGCTTAACCTCTAAATTTAAGCCCAGTCGGACAACGTTAACGGGGGGCTGTGGTGGGAGGGTCCAAACTTCCGGCCCAGTTTACCCCATGAAGATAAAGTCGGAGGAGGATGAAATTTTGCAAGTTTCTTAGTTTGAGCTTGGGCTACAAAATGCGATTACCGCCGTCTCTCTGCGACCTCTAGGACCTGAAATCGCTTAACATTGTGGTGGGTCGCCTCTTTATAGAGGCACAAGTGTGCCTCCTTGATTACTTATGTTTCTTCAGTACTTGGGAGTTTAAAAAGTAAAATTTCTTACGTACCTGCAGTGCAGGTATAATTGAGTTTTTGTTTCTCGTCTTTGTAATTTGTTCGATTATGTGTAATGTCTTGTAATTTGTTTTTATTTTATTATTTGTGTGTGTTTTTTCTTTTTTAGTGATACTCCGTCTTTTGTACCTTTTTTTGACGGGTAATAAATAAATAAATGTAGTATTGGTTGATGAGAAGTAAACGGGCGTTTTCAGGAGAATTTTTTTTCTGGTGGGGAGGGGGGGGGGTCATAGTAGGGTTTAAGGGGATGAATCTTTCCATGGAGGACGTTTACTTGGGGGAAGTGACATTTCTATGAAAGGGGTCCCAGAGGTCACTTCATTGTTTAAAAACGATCAGAAATTAAATTAAAAAACAAGTTTCTTTCAACTAAAAGTACGAAGCAACACTAAAACTTAAGATGAACAGAAAGTATTACCTATATGAGGGGGCTCGCCCCTTAGTTAATACCTTGTTATGTACGCTAAAGTTCGTTTAATTAATTTCAAAAAAACTATATAATCTAATTAAACGGCTTGTGAGAGTCAGGGGTTTGTGGTACGAACAAAATTCGAACTTTAGCATAAAAAGCGAGGTATTGACAAAGGGGCGAAATCCCTAATATACGTAATAAAAACATACGAATATAGAAATTCCTTACTTAAGTTAATTCGTAAGATACGTCAGAACAAAATTTCGAGAAAGCCATTTAGCAAAAAAAAGAGGAAAATTAATATGCAAATTTCGTTTTAATTATTCATGTACGGTGAACCAAAATCAAAGCTGTATTAGTTCAGAAACGTTCATAAATTAAATAAAAAAAAAAGTTATTTTTAACTGAAAGTAAGGAGCGACATTAAAACTTAAAATGAACAGAAATTATTCCGTCTATGAAAGGGGCTGTCCCTTCCTCAACGTCTCGCTCTTTACGCTAAAGTTTGACTCTGTCTCACAACTTTATTTTTTAAAACAATACAAAACTTTAGCGTAAATAGCGAGGCGTTGAAGAGGGGATAGCCCCTTTCATATACGGAATAATTTCTGTTCGTTTTATGTTTTAATGTTGGTCCTTACTTTCAGTTAAAAAAAAACTAGTTTTTTAATTTAATTTTCGGTGAAACGCCATTGAAATTTTGTTAACAAAAGTCCAAAATTCATGTAACAATGTCTTTAGGGTGAACACAATCCCCCAGACAAATAAACTTTCCTTGAAAATAAAATTTACAATTACAAATTGCGTAAATTTGAGAATAACAAAAGAATAGACAGTTTATAAGGAAAAAAAACAAGTTAAAATAAAATAAGTGTTGACATTAAGATATTAATAAAATGTTAGATTTTAAGTAATCACACTTACCTGACTAGGGCTGCCTTGATGATGAAGGAGTCGTATAATGACGAATTATATTACAAATATTTTCTTTTCCAGTTCTTACAGCATTGAAAATCAAAATAAAATTACAGTGAAATAAAATCTTGAACTGATGGATTTTTCTGCAATTAATATCATTATATATCAAATATTCAGTTTGATTTTGTTTATACTTTCCAAGACTGTTCAAGACACATATAGTTTTCAGTAAAAACCCCATTGAAATTTTGTTAACGTTAAAATAAGACAAAATAACACAATCCCCCAGAGCCCATAGGCAAGTGTTGTAAGTTATGTCCCAGGGCATATACGGTTTTTATGCAACGGGTGGTCGCATAAGGTTTGGATCAGATGGAGCTCATTTAATTGGAAGTCAGAAGTTTTAGTGACCCTTTTAACAGTCAAAATTGAATGGAGGGTAATCAGCCCCCCACCATGCCTATTATTCCCCAAAAAATATTTGATCAAAATTTTAAGAGATCTATCTTGTTCAGCCTTGTTAAAAGGTTCAGTAATTATGTCTTTGGGGATGTCAACCTTCCCACAGGCCTCAGGATAAGGGCTATAAGCTAGGCAATTCGTTTATTGTTTACATGCAGTATATGGTATTGAGAAAGGTATACATGTTTGAACTTTACTTTCCAAGAAGACGAAGGGCATTCGGGTAAGCCTTTCAGAGAATGTTTAGGGCAGGTGGGAACTAAATCAAAACACGTTATGCGTATAAGGATTGTCACAAGGGTGACACAGGAATAACTGAGTATATTAATTTGCAAATTCAGGAAATGAACAGGGATGTGATTAAAAAGCAATATGTACATGCTATGAATACTACTACAACTACCACCACTACCACTACGAGACTACTTATTTTCGTTCATTCCATTATTTTCGTTCAAATTTTAATTTGTGAGAACCCAATGGCCGTTCTACTGATTATGACAATTATTTTTCTCGTTTACAATCAAAGAGGGGCTTTAGTCATTACTGCTACTACTACTCCTAACAACTCAATGCTGAAACAAGCCGTCTGAGGCCAAAAACAATCGCTTCAGCAATTCTACTCGAATTTTTGTTCAATTTAAAAGGTCCAGTAATTATGTCTTTGGGGATGTCAGCCTTCCCACAGTCCTCAGGATAAAGGCTATAAGCTAGGCAATTCGTTTATTGCTTAGGCTACACACAGTATATGTTATTGAGAAATTTTTTACTATTATAACTTTAATAAATCAAATAATATTAACATTTTGATTACTAAATATAAGTATATATATATTAAACTGACAATGCACATTCATTTGTATTTTTTTCAGTAAAGTGCAAATTTTGTTCTTGCCTTGGGAAGGTATAGGGGTTTTGAGCCCAACTTATGTTAATATCTGCTCGTTTTGAGTTTGACTCGGTTATTTATTGTAATTTCTTTTCGTTTTGGGTTTCATTTATTTATCGATGCTGATTTGTGGTAGTTTGACGCTTCGTAGATTATTTGATTTTATTTTTGCTCATTTTTTGTTTAATGAAGTTCTTTACTTTTCTTTGAAAAACTTTTTTTGTGGAAGAAGTTTTTTTTTTATTAATTTCTGTTTGTTTTATATTGACATATTCTTTTCAGGGAAAAAGAAAATAATACTTTAAATCTTTTCTTTTTTTAAGACTTTATAGTTTGACCTGCTATTTGTATGCTGGAGAAAAATTTTCAGCAGTTTTTAACAGCATACACCCTTTTAAAAATCTGGACACAAATAGCAGTGTTTAATTTAGTTTCATACCTCCTCTAATTGACCTGAAGTGGAAAACTTGATACCATTCGCAAAAAATCTGTTTACTTTCTTTGATAGCTTGGATACACTTGCGCTATTTTGATTTGGTTAAATTTTAAGAGCAGAATTAGCCCCGAAAGTTTGAACATAATACCCTCAGTCGTTCTTGGGATACTACTGAGATGCCTTATCGGCAATTGGCATTAACACAGTGCATTTTGATTTAATCTTAAGGCAACATTTAGTTTTTAAACATAATGGGCAAATGGGAGGGTGGCCATGGGAGGGGGATTAGTTGCCCTCCAATCAGTTTCGACTATTAAAAAGGGCATAAGCCCTTTCTATTTTCAATTGGAAGAGCCCTTTTCAAAGTTAGCAAGACAACTCCTTCGATACGAATTGCCCTGGTCTAAACAACAACAACAACAACAAAATAATACATTATACCCACATGGATCTTTAATATAAAAATGTCAAACCTTCCAGTCCCTTTCGACTATTAAAAGGATAATGGGCCTTTCGATTTCTAATCGAATGTGCACTTTTTGAAACGATAAAGCTTTCTATAAACACCTTATAAGCCCCCGGGACATAAATTACAACCCTTATCCTAAGGGCTGTAAGGGTGGTTGTCATCCTCTAAGGCTTAATTTCCATAACTTTCAACTACGTTAGACAAAATGGCTATCTCAAATTTTGATTGGATGTGTTTGTGGAAATGGTGGGCGTGAGAGGAGCGTTAGTCGCTCTCCAATCACTCTGAACTATTAAAAATAATATTAACCCTTTCAATCCAATAAAATGAGCCCTTTTGAAGTTTCTACGACAACACTTTCAATAAAAACATTATATGCACATAGGGCATAACTTACAACCCTTGCCTTGAGGGCTGGGAGGGGGGGTGTCATTCTCAAAGACCTAATTTCCAGAACTTTCTACTACGTTTAGCAAAATGGCAATCTGAAAATTTTGATTGGATGTGTATGGAGGAATGATGGGCGTGAGAGGGGGTTTAGTTACCCTCCAATCACTTTCGACCATTAAAAAGGGCACTAGCCCTCTCAATTTTCAATTGAATGAGCCCTTTCTGAAGTTTTACGACAACTCTATCTATAAAAGACCTTATATGCTCCCAGGGCATAACTTGCAACCTTTGCCCATGGGGCTCTGGGAGGTTTGTATCCTTAAATACATAATTTCCAGAACTTTCAACTACGTTGAACAAAATGGCTATCTCTAGACTTTGCTTGAATGTTTTTGGGGAAATGGTGGGCGTGAGAGGGGGTTAATTACTCTCCACTCACTTTTGACTATTAAAAAGAGCAATTTCAATTTCCAATCAAATGAGCCCTTTTTGAAATTTCTACAACGACTTTCTATGTAAACCTTATATGCCCCCAGGGCATAACTTACAACCCTTGCACTGAGGGTTCTGACGGGGTTATCATCCTAAAAGACCTAATATCCAGAACTTTCGACTACGTCGAACAAAATGGATATCTCAAAATTTTGATTGGATGTGATTGGGAAAATGGTGGGCGTGAGAGGGGAGTTAGTCGCTCTCCAATCACTTTCAACTACTAAAAAAGGAACTAGCCCTTTCAATTTACAATTGAATGAGCCCTTTTAAAGTTTCTACGACAAGACTTTCAATAAAAACTTTGTATGCCCCCAAGGCATAACTTACACCCTTGTCCTAAGGGCTGTGAGCGGGAGGGGTTGTCATCCTTAAAGACCTAATTTCCAAACCTATCAACTACGTTGAATAAAATGGATATCTAAAAATTTTGATTGGATGTGTTTGGGGGAAAGGTGGGCGTGGGCGGGGGGTTAGTTGCCCAAAAATCACTTTTGATTATTAAAAAGTGCACTAGCCCTTTGAATTTCCAATCAATAAAAACCTTATATGCCCCTAGGGCATAACTTATAACCCTTGCCCTGAAGACTGTAGGGGAAGTGTCCTGCTCAAAGGTATAATTTCCTGAACTTGAAACTGCGTGGAACCACCTGGCTATCTCAAAATTTTGATTGAATGTGTTTCAGGAAATGGTGGGCGTGGAAGGGGT
Organism: Artemia sp. Qi Xiang Cuo; assembly: GCF_049724085.1. Lineage (NCBI taxonomy): Eukaryota > Metazoa > Arthropoda > Branchiopoda > Anostraca > Artemiidae > Artemia > Artemia sp. Qi Xiang Cuo. The sequence continues at coordinate 11,683,186 of NC_142807.1, forward strand.
TTTAGTTGCCTTCCAATCCCTTTCTACTATTAAAAAGGGCAGTAGCCATTTCAATTTCCAGTCGAGATATTCGTTTTTGAAGTTTTTATGACAAAGCGTTCTATAAAAACCTCATACGCTTTCAGGGCATAACTTACAACACTTGCTCTGAGGGCTCTGGGGGGTTGTCATCCTCAAAGACATAATTTACAGAACTAAAAACTGCGTTGAAAAAAATGGATATATTAAAACCTTTATGGGATGTATTTGGAGAAAAGGTGGGCGTGAGAGAGAAGCTAGTTGCCCTCCAGTCACTTTCGACTATTAAAAAGGGCACTAGCCCTTTGAATTTCCCAACGAAGGAGCCGTTTTTGAAGTTTCTACGACAACGCCTTCTATAAGAACCTTATATGCCCCCAGGGCATAAATTACAACCCTTGCCCTTAGAGCTTTGGGGGGGGGTGTCCTCCTCCAAAACATAATTTCTATCTGGAAATTAACTACGCTGAACAAAATGACTATTTCAAGATTTTGATTGGATGTGTTTCGGGAAATGGTGGGCGTGGAAGGGGTGTTAGTTGCCTTCCAATCACTTTCGACTATTAAAAAGGGCACAAGCCATTCCGATGTCCAATTGAATGAGCTGCTTTCGAAGTTTTTACGACAACTTCTTCGATACGTAGTGCCCTAGTCTAAAGGAAAAAAAATAATAAATAATACAATGTGCCAACGTCGTTCTTATATGGCCCCAGGGCATAACTTAAAACCCTTGCCCTGAGGGTTGTGGGGGAGTGACCTCCCTAAAAACACATTTTCTATCTGGAAATGATCTGCGCTGAACAAAATGGCCATCTCAAAATTTTGATTGGAAGTGTTTCGGGAAATGGTGGGCGTGGAAGGGGTGTCAGTTGCCTTCCAATCACTTTTGACTATTAAAAAGGGGACAAGCCACTCCAATTTCCAATTGAGTGAGCCCTTTTCAAAGTTTCTATGACAAATTCTTTGATACGAAGTGCCCTGGTCTAAAGGAAAAAAATAATAGATAATACATTGTACCAACATCGTTCGTTTCTGCCCCTAGAGCATAACTTAAACCCTTGCCCTGAGGGTTGTGGGGGAGTGACCTCCTCAAAAACGTGTTTTCTATCTGGAAATCAACTACCCTGAACAAAATTGCTCTCTCAAATTTTTGATTGGATGTGTTTCGGGAAATGGTGGGCATGGGAGAGGTTTTAGTTGCCATCCAATCACTTTCGACTATTAAAAAGGGCACAAGCCAATCCAATTTCCAATCGAATGAGCCCTTTTTGAAGTTTCTACGACAACTCCTTCGATACGAAGTGCCCTGGTATGGAAAAAGAAAACAAAAACAAAAAATAATAATACATTGTGCCAACATCGTTCTTTACTTAGGCAGCGCTATTGCGCTGCATATGATTCTCTTCGCCTTTAAGTATTCTCTGAAAGTTCCAACTTAATACCCAAAACAATTCTTGAGATACACTATTTTGACAATTTGTGTTCACATAGCGTCTTTGGATTTAGTTCAAGTTTCCCCGTAATGCTGTAAATGGAGTAGTATTGTAGCAGTAGTTGTGGTAGTTGTAGTAGTATTGATAGCATGCAAATATTGCCTTTTTCATCCTCTCTCTTATCATTTCCTGCATTTTCCAAATTAATATTCTCAGTTATTTCTGTGTTGTACCCTTTTCACAATCCGTATACACATAACGTGTATTGCTTTAGTTCAACACTCCCCTCAAAATTCTCTGAAAGTCTCACCTAAATGCTCTTCGTCTTCGAAAGTAAAGTACAAACATGCATACCTCTCTCTATAACATAATATGCTAGGTTTAAACAATGAACGAATGCTTGTCTAACTTACAGCCCTTGTCCAGAGGATTGTGGGGAGGTTGACATCCCCAAAGACATAACTACTGGAACTTTCAACAAGGCTGAACAAAATAGAATCACTTAAAATTTTGATCAGATATGTTTTGGAGAATGATAGACTTGGGGGATGGGGTTGATTGCCCTCCATTAACGTTTGATTCTTAGAAAGGGCACTAAAATTTCCAACTTCCAATTAAATGAGCTCCATCTGATCCAAAGTTTGTACGTTCCGTAAAAACCTTATATGCCCCGGAATATAACTTGCAAACCATGCCAATGGGCGTTGAGGGGCTTGTGTCCACCCTAAGCACATTGTTATATGATTTTTGGACTATTGGTAACAAAATGGCTATCTCACAATTTCATTTGAATGTCTTTTGGGGAAAGAGGATGTCAGGAAGGGAAGCTACTTGCTCTCTATCATTTTCACTCTTAAAAAAGAACTAGAACTATACATCTCAAATCAAATGAGCCTCTTCTGACGTTCACACGACCCCCTTCCATAAGAACCTCATATACCCCTGGGGCATGACTTACAACCCTCACCCCCAGACTCTGGGAAATTATTTCCGCCTCAAAGGCTTAATTACCTGATTTTCGGACTATTTTTGAACAAATGGCCATCGCAAACTTTTTATCAGATGCATTTGTGGAAAATAAGACGTAGGGGAGTGGGGAGGGAAGCAGGGGCCCTAATCACTTTTACTCTTAAAATTGGAACTAGAACATCTGATTTCCAATCAAATGAGCCCCCTCCAGGGCTTATACGACCACCCTTTCCATAAAAGCCTTATATGCCCTCAGGGCAGAACTTACAACCCTTGCGCTGAGGGCTGTGGAGGGGGAGAGGTTGTCATCCTCTAAGACACAATTTCCAAACCTTTCAACTATGCTGAACAAAATGGATATCTGAAAACTTTGACTATGTGTATTTTGGAAATTGATGGTCGTGATTGGCGTGAGTGTGAGTCCAATCACTATATACTATTAAAAAAGGCCCTTTCAATTTCCAATAGAATGAGCCTTTTTCGAAGTTTCTAAGATAACAAATGGCCATCTCAAAATTTCTATCATATGCATTTGAGGAAAATACGAGATGTGAGAGGGATTCCCCGCCCTCCTATCACTTTGAATCTTTAAAAGGGTACTAGAACTTCTGATTGCTAATCCAATGAGTCCCCTAAGAAGTCCCCTCCGAAGTTTATACAGCCATCCTTTTTATAAAAACTTTATATGCCCCCAGGCCATAGCTTATGACCCTTACCCTGAAGGCTGTGGGGGGTTGTCATCCTCAAAGACATAATTTCCGGACCTTTAAACTATGCTGTGGCTATCTCAAAATTTTGATTGGATGTGTTTAGGAAAATGGTGGGCGTGGGAGGAGGATTAGTTGCTTTATAATCACTTTCGACTATAAAAAAGAGTAATATTCCCTTTAATTTCCAATCGATTGAGTCTTTTTAGAAGTTTCTACAACAACAAATGGTCATCTCAAAATTTCTGCCAGATGCATTTCGGGAAAATACAAGGTGTGGGGATGGATATTAACCCTCCAATCACTCTGAATCTTTAAGAGGGCACTGGAACTTCTGATTACTGATCCAATGAGCCCCCTCCAAAGTTTATACGGTCACCCTTTCTATATAAACCATAAATGTCCCCAGGGCATAACTCACGATTCTTGCACTGAGGAAGCTTCTTCTTTTCCGGAAGCTTACTACTCTAAATGGCTATTCATCTTTCAAGTTTGTCTTCAATTTCAGAATTCCAAAATATTCCCCATGCCAAATCCAACGTCTGTCTAGGCACAAAAACACTCTATAAATTTATTCTTTTTTTTAACCGACGTTTTAAAAACGGACTAAAAACGGAAAATGAATTGTTTGGTTCTAAAGAATAGTTTTATGTACATGTTTCAACATTTTCTGAATATTTTGAATTATGTGAATTATTTTATTCAAACTTGTAAAAAATTTCTAAGAATTTAAACGTGGTGCTCATTTTCAGTCAAATACCTATAGATATCTAACTGTTTATCATACAAGCAAAGTTTTATGAATGCTGTGGATGACAAATGCAAAGTTCTTTATTTAAGTAAAATCCGCACCACACTTCACATTTCTCAGTTCTCATTTAGCATCTGATCTGTGAACACCTTGGGATTTAAAATTCTGGCTGTTAACCTCTTGGTGTACTAAAATTAGAGGAAATGGTTTTGGTTAGGCAGAGGCTGGTCTGTCCTGGGTGCAGACAAAGAGTGTTTACCAACTCAGTGAAATGTGGAGGGTGCAATTGTTCATTTCACGCAGGAAACTGATAACTGGTTATGCCATGATTGTTCCTCAAAGAACAGTTCAATCTTACAGGTAAATCCTTCAAATTCACCAGTTCTGCCTTCCCCTCGTATCTCCCGTTCTCCTAATTCAAGAGTAAGGATGCTCACTATCCTCAAAGAGGTTAATAATGAATCAACATTGCCCCTCCTGTCACAGAAGAAAATCCCATCTTCCCGATACCCCCGTCAAGAAGAGACACCCCCATCTCTGGAAGCTTCTAGTCAGACTGAGGATAACACTACTTTGTTTGTTAACCCTTCTTCTATTTTTGAGCCACTACTAGTTACTTACACCCCAGCTCACGTGAGATATTAGTTCAGACCGAACCTTATTCAACTCTTCGAGATGATGACTCTACGTATCAGAATCCCTTTTTAGAGATTTTGGGTGTCAAACCGAAATATGCAATATTGAATCTTGCTTCCTCAAACCACTGTTTTCCTTGTTGGAATGAAAAAACAAGCTAGAAGAGGCGTTAAAAAAAATTTTGGGACTTATTTCTCACCCACTGTATGTGATACATTGTAATGATATTCCCTCCCCCCCCCCCCCATATGGATATTCTTAATCTCCCTTCCTTTCTTGTCAGCAATAAGCAGACAAATCCCAATAATAATTACACCCATTAATTAAAGATTAAAAATCCGGATAATACTATTAATGACTGGATTTGTCGGATTAAAAATACTAAAGAGTCATTTATTATTCATGAGGTGACTAATCTTTCTGACCTTGTCTCATCTTTAGAACATCATATTTCTACTAACCATTGTAGGGACATTAACCCTATTACAGACATCCAAAATTGTTTTGAAATTAGTGAAGTGAATAACCTAACGAATAAGAAAGCCCCTTTGTCTCAGACACGTAAATGCGCAAACATGATTTTGGCTGGTTCATGCAAAATAGGAGATGACTGTACTTTTAGACATGATCGCGCTTCAAGCAAGTTTCTAAAAAAAAAATAATTGTGATAGAAGTGCTAAAGAAAGTTGCAAGTTTTTCAAGCATGGAAATTGCAAACTTGGCCAAAATTGTTCGCATAATCATACAGCTATAACAGCTGCTCGCAGTCTCAAGAAACGAAATTGCCGTACAATCCCTGACCTGGCCAAAAGTGATATTTCCTCAAACATCTGAAAAACACTCCTTAGTGGTAATTGCAATTTGTTACATTTATGTAAATTCTAACTATTAGGCAAATATATTATGCTTGAGTGCAATTTTAAGCATGTTAGTATCTGTACCCTTTTTTCCAGTGGTTGTTGTTTTGGTTGCACTAAAGCTCACGTTAAGGTTCCTCCTTCTTTTTATCTAACCCCAGGAAGAAGATATAATCTGTAAAAGATTTAAATTGTAATAGTCACTCCTCCCACTTTGACCGTCCTTTTTTAGTACACCGCACCCAAGCAAAAATCTCCCACCAAAAGCTCATTAAACACATCTCAACAATTAACAAACTCTTACCGATTACCTACTCCCCTCCTCTGTTAATCAGCTCCCGTCCCGAACACTTGAACAAGAAATATCTTCGTTTTAATATGATACCCAGCCTCTTAGAAGCGTCAGTACCCATCCCTCCTTCTCCTATCTTGCCAAAAAACATCCCTTTGCTTCTTTCCCCCTGACTCAGAAGCCCTATTCCCTATCCGCTTACAGAATATGGCCCTATACCCTTCCAATTCTCCCACGAACCAACTACTCCTTCACAGACGTAATTCACCATTCCCACCATCTGGTAACAGCCGTCTAACAGATTATCTCCATTCCACCGTAGTTCCATCCCAACTTAATAATAACCCCATAAATTGTCCGCTGTCCTCCTTTTCTCTCAAGCCCAGTCCAGTCCCGCCTTTTAATCCCTCTGTAAGAGACGGTTTTTCCTTCTTTAATAAAAGAAAATTTTACAAAAGAGCAAAATTTTACTCGAGGCTCTCTCAATTTACCCCCAACTTTTAAAAGTGAACCTCTTCCCCTCCCACTTCAAAACCGGATTAGTAATCTCTTGGTTCAGGACGGTGAGTTTGAGCCTTATGGCAAACCTCCCTACAATAACCCAAATGATAATACTTCACTTTTAGGCGATGTTCTCCCCACTCCCAGCATTAATTTTAATATTTACACCCTGCCAAAGTTGCCTAAGAACATAGCTTTTTTGAAGAAATCTGTGGTTAAAGAATATGATAAAAAACGTTATCATTTCCCCGTTTTTCTCCTTACGAACGCCAAAAGTTTAAATTTTAAACGTTATTTGAGTTAGAAGCAACAGCAAAATTGAACCATATTGATGTAATTGCAGTTACTGAAGTCCAGGCACAAAATTCAGATCTCCTTAAAATGACTGGTTTTTAGGAGTTTATAAAGCTAGTCTGGTTGACCATACACTGGGAAAAAAAGGAATAGGGGTAATGATTATCGCTAAAGATTGCCTATTTCCTACCCTTATTCATGTATCAGGTCTAGGTGATTGTGATGAAATCATTTGGATATCTACAAAGCCCAAAAGCCTACCGTGGCCTTACACTAATTTAATTATTTACTCTTTTTATTATTCACCGGGAAAGAACTCTTGTTCTTGTCGTAATTTTCATGACAGGCTACAATCAAGTCTTGACTTTGTGGTGAAAAAGTACCCAAATGCCGACATCTTTATAGCAGAAGACACGAACGTACTAAGTCCTAATTATCTGTGCAATGATCAGAAGCTTAAGCAAATTGTTGATTTTCCTACTACAAAAGGTGTTAGCAGTTTGAATGTTATTTGCACAAACAAAACCTATTAAAATATTCCAACTACCCTTCCGCCCTCGGTGGTAGCTATCATTTCATGCTACATTTGAAACCACTGCTAGTTTTCAAAACAAATTACTCAGTTTCTGAATTTTCGTACCGGCCAATAACAAGTCAAGGCCTTTTTGATTTTGGATTACGTCCGAGAGTTGGAATAATGTTTTGTCGTGTGTAAATCTTAATTCAAAGGTTAGTTTGTTTCAAACAAAATTAATGACCAATTACCAAAATTGTTCCTCAGATAAACCTTACATTAATGAGAAAATAAAAGGACTAATCCATTTGAAACTAAAACTTTTTCGCCTTGGAAAAAAAGATGAAGCCTTAACCCTCCGTAAACAAATTAAAAAAGAAGTACGTCGTGCTGTTTCTCGTTATGGCAAGAATAAATTAAATTACTTAAAACAGAGCAAAACTCAGCAATGGTTTAAGAAAGTGAAAGAAACAGGGGTCGGTCGTGCAAGAACCTTGAGTTTCTTTTGAATGAACCGCCTGAACAGACAGCAAATGAGCTTAATAAACACCTAGCTAGCATTGTGCAAACGTTCCCCCCTCTCTCAAAAAATTGCCTAATCCCTGAAACTCCAAAAGATAAAATCCCGGAAATTTCGGCGAAACAAATGATAAAAAAATATAGAACCTGAAAAAAACTAGTATTTGTCCCATTGATATCCCAATTGATCCAATAAAAGCATTCCCTGATAAACTCTCAACACCCCTTGTTAGTATTTTTAATGATATCAATAATTCCGGATGTTACCTGTCGTGTTGGAAGCTGGGCTATATTACTCCAATCCAAAAGAAGGAAGGCATGAACGATTTTACTGGAGTTCGACCAATCACCTTAACCCCAGTTTTTTTAAAAATATACGAGGATTTCTTAGCTAATTGGTTAAAGGCAGAGGTTGTTGAACTTATTGACTTACAACAATTTGGAAACCTGAAGGAGACATCTACTCCACATTATCCTGTTCGTCTTCTTGACACCGTTCTTAAAAACCTTGAAAACCCTGATACTTTGTTGAATCTTTTATTAAGTGATCTTCAGAAAGCGTTTGACCTAATTGACCACAATATCCTCTTAAATAAACTGCTGACGGAGTTGCAAGTTAGTCCCTTTCTAGTTAAAATTGTTGCCTCCTTTTTAACAAATAATTTTCAAGTGCTTAAATATAAAAATGTTTATTCTGATCCCCTTCCTATCTTTAGTGGAGTACCCCAGGGAATTCTGATGGGTCCCATTTTATTTTTTATAATGATTAATAGCCTCATGACTGACCACACAGAGCGATGGAAGTATGTGGACGACCTGTCTGCACTTGAGGTTTGTCGACGAAATATTAAAAGCTCAATTATGACATTACTTGACGATGTCACGAAGGAGGCTTCTTTGTCGAAGATGAAAGTTGATTCTAATAAATCGTCAGCTATGACAGATATTTTTCTTAAATCACCCCTTCTTTCACAAACCCCATTCCACCCAAACTCTCTGTCACTTGCACTAAACTACTTCGGGTGACAATTACTGCTGACTTGAAGTGGGATGCCCATTTTCAAAATATCCTAGAACAAGCTTCCCCTTCGGTTTCCCTTCTAAACCTTTTGCTAAAATTTTCTTGGCCCCCCCCCCTAAGGATCTTCTCCAGCTTTACTGTTCTTTTATTCCATCAATACTAGTTTGCTTGTCCAGTGTGACATTTTGATCTTTCTTCAGTGCATATTTATAAGATTGAAAATGTCCAAAAACGAGCACTTAGAATCGTAAATGCTGAAGGGAAGGTTCCAAATCATTATCTACTAGGTAAGTTCAAGCTCACCACGTCGGCCGTGAGAAGGAACCTCCTATGCCTTCGTTTTGTACCAAGACCCTGTCTGTTCCTTGATTACGTTCCATCATCCCTGAACCCTACATTCCCGCCCGCAACAGACCGTCCCGTATAAAATCCCGGAAAGTCCCCAAACTGACTCCGAAGATATCGGAAGAGTTTTGTTCCGAGTTTTTTTTAGTTATATAATTGCCAGGAAAACTAGTCTTTAATTTTATTTTTATCTATTTATCTTTTTTTCTTTGACTTTTTAATTAAGTTTTGACTCATCATATTTTTTTTTATGTATTTTCATTAATTTTAATGTTTTCTATTTTGTTTTTATGTTTGATTTTCTAATTAAGTGCTGACTCTGTGAAAGAAATTTTTAAATAAAATTCTATTGTATTCCATTCTATTCTTCTATTCTACATTTAAATTGTTTGAATTTTTTTTTTACAACAAAACGTGGAAAAAAAAACTATGCTTTCTAAATTAGTACTTCATTTAGCGCATACCTCTTTAAAAATTTCTCCCCAGTCAGGTAGTTCTTCCTTCTTTATTTCATGTGCGACCATTGTTATTTTACTTCTTATACACCACCCAAAATAGCCAAATCTTATGGGATTCTGACAAGAATATCAGATATTTTCTCTGCCCTTTTTGATTTCGAAATTGCCAGTGCCACACTCTGAGTGGGTATGGCATGGCTCGAGGAACTACTGATCGAAATATGACAGGGTGCTACCATTTTATTGAGATGTGTAGCATCTAAACATTATCGACACAAACATATTTCTGTTTTGTGAGCCACATGTGTTAGAATAAAGGGTGAATATCTAGGTGGCGTAATAACTTAGCTAGGATGAAATTGAAAACTTTATTTGATGCTTTTTCTTATGCTTTTTCATAATTCAAGAATCGCTTCTAGAGCTAGTTGCATCTCGAGCCCTTTAATGGGCCCCAAAGGTATCTCATTTTTGTAACCACACAAAGAAATTATCAACACTAGTTAAGCTATTGAAAAGTATAAAAATATATCACTAGTTTAAAAATGAGTTGTTCAACAGTAATATATTCAAAAAATACTTATTTATAACAGTTCAAATCTCATTTATTAGGCAACTCAAATATAATACGTTTTCCTAACATTTCATATTTTGCAAATGCGGTTAGTAAAAATAATAGTGAGTTTTGCTAATCAAAACTGTGCCGTTGATAATCCATGGTATATTCCAATTTAGGGTATATATTTGCACATTAGGGGGGTGAAGGTCAGTACGTTTCATGGTAAATTTGCAGTTGGCCATATAATTTAGCTAAGATGAAAGTGAAAACATCATTTGGTGTGTTTTTTATTATCTAACATTATTCATATAAATACCTTCGGGGCCCCTTTAAGGGTTCAAAATGTAATTAATCCCGGAAGCGATTTTTAAATTATGAAAGAACATAAAAAAGGCAACAAATGATGTTTTCATTTTCATCCTAGCTAAGTTATTGCACCACCTAAACATTTACCGAATAAAGTGTCAGGCTTTCTAAAGACTCGGCAAGATAGAAAGGCCGAGGAACAAGCATGATGCCACCTCACCTGCCCCTGTATCACCAATTTCTTCATGCCAGAGGTCGTTACTGAACCGTGTTTCATTGTGAGAGATAACATGAACTGTAAGATTGTAGGTTCAAGCTACCATTTATAAAAAACAATTTTCGTTTTAAGATTTGGTGTTTGGTAGGCACTGCGGCAGGTTAAAACTCCAGGCTTCTTGTTTTCCTTTACTAATTTTCGCTGATACTATATCTGTTTTTTTAATAGTAAGCATTGGTAAAAGCGGAATGATGGGTGGCTTCTTCTGTTCTGACTGCTTCTTTAGCCTAGTCCTTGGTGGCAGAGGCAACGAAAATCCTATGCTGGTGTAGTAAAAAATAAAAAATCTTTTATTGACAGAAAGACTTTCAAATTCCTTTCCATCAGTTATCTAGGCTTCAACACAAATTTTGTTGTTGTTTAAAATAGAAGAGAGATACTTTCTCTAAGTAATCTGTCTTGAATAATGAGATTCGTAAGCTAGGAAACTCCCGATTTGTTCTTTTATTTATTTCACACTTTCTAACATGTTTCATTAATTGCTGCTTCTGGAGGAATAGAAGATATAATGCCTTTAATTGATATTTTACAGTTCCCAGCTCTCTTCTTGTCAAGCAAAAAGTTGTCATAAAAAATTTCCTGCAAACCTTTTGTTTTTTTACCCTTGTTATCTGGCAAATAATATTTAAAAATTGCTGGACTTTTTTGGGGGTTCTCTCCTTTATTTACTTCTGTTTAGGTGACATCCATATCTTTAGGCTATCATCACCCCGCCAAACCGAGGTCACCACCACTATCTTGTAGGGCAACTGTTCGCCAAACTCTATATCATTATCTTGCGGCAGAAAGCTCGCTGAAAAAGTTATAATCTGTTTGATAGCTAGCTCCCAAAACATGCTGAAGTACTAACCTGTGTATGGATAAACAAAATTTATGAAATATTTGACTAAGGTCCTTTCCTTCATTGTAACACTGATGGTGATGGTAAAACTAGAAGTGGTCAGTCGCAGATTGTTGAAATAGCCAAAATTCATAGAAGTGCTCAGTCCAGGGAAGTAAGTTTAATTGGACTGAGCACATTTATGTTTATTTACAAATGACTATAATGGGAATAGGTACAATAATGCAAAATCTCTAGGTTTGACACTAATGGACTAAAAAACTGATCAAATAGACCAATCGACACAGAAATAAAGGGATTCTACATGGCAATCATAACTTCATTTCGCGAAAAAGTAGACTGAACGTCCGTTGATTTTGAATAAAAATTATCAAGTATTTTGCAGTAGGTTGCATAGTCCGTTGATTTTGAATAAAGGTTATCAAGTATTTTGCAGTAGGTTGCATAGGTTGCATCAAGACATGGCTAATTGTAGACAGAGAAAAGCCAAGTCCAAGATAGTCCATACCATGCACAATGGTTCGGAATTATTTTGCATACAATAAAAAATGAATTGTTTTCTTAGCATGTTTCCTTCTCTACAGTCCTTTTCTAGGCTTATGCCAAATCAAACATTACACACCCAGAGAAAAATTGTAACAAGCTGTATGTACATAAGCACATTTTAGTTAACTATGACTTCTCTAGTGCTTAACTATGGCCCCTCAGTAGTGCTGGTCAGTATTGACAAGAAATGAGCAACAGACAAAATAGAAATTAAATAGCAATCAGGAATTGGATACAGGCTAAATGGATTAAAAACAGGGCTATATAAATGAGGGGGGCAGCTTCTATAAATTTGCAATAAAATATTGCAAATGTTTTTTTTTAGAGAGGAACTAAGTTTGGCATTTCAAAGAACGGCTTATAACCGGAAGGTAAAACCGGTCTTACAAACGAACAGCTTACTAGTAATACCAAGGATTGGATTTTGATAGAACGGCGAAAACGAACGAAGCAATCTCTGTTGCCACTTATACGGCATTTTGCGGTATAGTACCGCAATTTGCATAGAAATGCCGCACTTTTTTCTGATTATACCGCATACCGCAATTATACCGCGAAATGACTTTGATCAGTGTATTTATACAGCGAGATGACGTTTATCACTAGATTTATACTAAGTAATGTCACCGTACGGGAAAAGGGACAAAGGTTAGCTCCCCACTTTAAATGATATATGGCTGGATAGGTTACTGCGGGACTCGCGAAAATCCTAACTAGTAATTCATGTGCTTCCAAGTACAAATATTTTACATATCAGTCAGGTTCCTGAATGAAAATAATTTTTAACCATTAATATGGTGTAAATAGATAGTCCTGGGCTATTCTTTCTTGCTTTTTTTGGGCATTACCTTTCCAATTTTACAGCCCAATAGACTGAATAATATACAGTAAAAGAAGGTCTTGTAAATATGTGTTAAATTAAGAATGCAGAATAATGGCTAAGAAATAAAAATACTATTTCATTTAGAACTTAATACTGTATTCAAATATATCCTAACACTCATTTCCTGTAGAACATGAATTCCAAAATTTAGAAAATTATCTATTGTTTAATTTTTACCTAATTTCTTATTGCATATTATTTATTCAAATAAAATGTGAATGCAAAGTTGCAGAGGGGCTGTCCAGAGGAAGCAGATTATAAACCACTTACTCTTTTTTTTAGCCTAGGCTGTTTCATGGTTCCATTAGGCAGCCCATTTGTAACCTTTATTGTCAGGGGCTAATGAAAATACATAGACTGCTTCGTTTTCTGAAACTCTGCCACTTCTTCATCACTTTTCCCAAAAACGTAAAGTCACTCACAACTTGCTGAAGTTCGTGAAAAGTATGCCATGGCCTAATTTGCAGACCCATGCTAGTCTGATTATAATAAAAACAACCAGCATTGCTAACAGGCTCTGGCATTTCATCTTCATGAAAAGCTTCTTGTCAACATAAAAACTAACCTTTTCTCAGTTGAAATTGACTAGACAATAAATCAGTCTGTAGCCAAACAACTCTGTTTCTGTCAGTTTCTGTAATGTTATAATGGATTTACGGGTAGATTTACTTGCTCTGTTAGAGTGTAATTATGGATCAGTATCTTGTTTTTTTCAGTCAGTTGGTTGGAGGGATGGACTATATAAAGAAGAGGTGTATTCCCATACAGATTCAGATTAGAGATTGCTTCACCAATAGGAATAAATAACTTAGTCAAGAGGTTGGTTGAAGAAAAATAACTATGGGTTGCATTTGTGAAATTTAGTTGTCATTAATATGTCCTGGTTGCAAATTATAAATGTAAAAAAAATCTAAGAGTCTGAAAGATTTATGCAAAAAAAATTGCAATCACTTTTAACACAGTGGAAAATGACAAAATGCATATAGGAATGAATGTATCTTAGTCTTAACTCAGGTGGAACAACACATATTCCTTGCTTTGGCTCCCACCTGTTTGATTTGAAAACTTTACAAGGCGTATTCTCGAGTTTTTGGATACTCACACGTTGTATTGGGACTCTTTATTATTAAAGGTCCCATACATGTGTAGATCAAACCAATTCTAGATCGTTTTTGCTTTTCTAAAAAGATAAGTAAATTCCTCTATTTTCTGACCCTCTAGTTACGAGATAAGAGTCCCTAGTCATCAGTAATTCTTTTAGTGCTATACCTCTGGTATAATGAATAAGGTAAAGATGGCCCAGGAATGGTAGTTCTTTCCGAGTTTAATTGTATTGAAGGTTTGAATCTTGAAAATTTGGACGACTCTGACATAGTGGTGTATTTGTGGTGTACATGGTGATGACCTTTGTCTGCCTATGCGAATGATTCCTTTTTACATTTTAGAACCTTTAATATGATAATTATCATTAGAATCTAGTCGTGATCACAGTAAAGCTCTTTTGGTAGCCATTTCGTTTTCAATTTTTCCGTCTCCTTTTTTCAGAAAATGCCACATCTCAGGGTCAGTATACATTATTTCTCCCATAAAAGCTGCAAGAGTTACTTTTGGCATAAAAAAAAATGGCCTTTAGGTCACCACAAACCCAGTAGGTGCACATGAAGCTAGATGCAATCTTTCAAGCCTAGATATCATATCCCCAAATACTATGCCATCAACATTTGATTTCGATCAGACATCTTAACTAGGGTTATTCCCGATGACGGAGTCAAGCTTAGGTAAAGAAGGGGGAGGGTCAAGATATAAAGTTTCAAACATTTATGTCTTGGGCACTTATATAGACAAGAGTGTCACTACCTTCTTTGCTTTGGGGCGAGGGAAGGAGTAAAAACATGCTGACAAATCAAAAACCAAACCATGCTGAGGATTTTTTTAAGCAAGTAAATAATATGCTCTCTCGAAAAGTTGAAAATTGTAGAAAATCAATACTACAAATTGTATTATTCTTTACATTGATTTCTTTGAAATATATTTTAAGGAAGTAAGTTGCGTAAAAACTGCTTCTGTAACGCAAAGCGTCTAAAATTAAAAAAGGAAAAAAAACGAGCATTTGGTTCATGAATGTCGTTTGCATATTTGCTTAGCCAGTAAAAATTTTTAAACATAGCATTCTCGTCTTTTGGAGTGCGTCAAATTATCTATTTTCTTTTTTTTTAAATGTGGCGGAAGACTGGAAGTGTAGACTGGCACATTTGTCTCTTTTTTTTTCGTTTTCAAGGCTGGTATATTGGAGGATCAAAAATAGAAAAATGGGACATAAACGACAGTATACACATTATTTCTGAAGAAAGTGCCAAAAATGAAGCAAATATTGATAAATAAACTTTTAATCTAGTTTAAAACAGAACAGAGTAGGTTATCCTGCTTCCAATTTTCTAGAGAACGGATGGTTTGGACAAGCTATTAGTGATGAAGAACGGGTGAGATTGCCAGAAACTAGGAGAAAGATATGAATTTATCATTGGGGAATATTTTTCCCTCTTATATATGGGCTGTGTATCTGGGGGGTCTGTTTTCATTTTTATTCTACCTTTCTTGTTCAAAGTCCATGGCAAAATCTACTACTTAAAAAAATAATAAAGAACAGTATCCATTTGCTGGAAAAGTAGCAAGGTATTGACTGCTTTTAAAAATTAACTTTTTGTTGAAACTAGTTGTGACGTATTTCATTACAGGTATCAAAAATACTATAAATTATACCATGTTTGGGTAGAAAGGATACCTTAAAAATACAGCTTTTTTCATCGACCGGCACCACTTTTTGAATTGTTCAGTGGCAGCAGAGGTAGGAATTGTTGTTCAATGGTTCCATCGTTTTCATCAGCAAATTTCGGCAATTTCTGAATTTCGACTGGAAAGCATGTTTTTACTAACTTTATGCTAGTGAATTTCCTTCGGTACTTTTTACAAAAGCTAAATTAAAAGTTGTCTTGGCTAACCTTGACTAAATCTAATCTTTTTACAGGTTGTCAGTTTTATAGCCGTCCCCCACTCCATAAGCAAATGCTGTAAAATTCTGGAAACTTCTTTTAAACATAGCCTACTAAAATATTTACTTAGCTTTCATAGACATAGGCCTAATTGATAAATGTAGACTGCTTTGCTTTTGTAGCTTAAATAGAAAGCCAATCACAAGGCTACTTTTAACAGTTAAATCATTAGGGTAATAGGCTAGCCTATACCACATAGAAAGTAGGCTAGGTTGTTTCACCATTGAATTTGTTAAAACCAGGAAAGTTTTGGTAAAATTCTACTTTAGCTACTTTTGGCTATATTGGAAAGGGGTTAGGTTAGGAAAATGAAACTTTCAGGGAAGGGTCTACAGGCTAAAGTCCTTGGCCTATGTCCTGGGAAGGTGTTTTGAAGTTGTCTACCTACATTAGATATCCACTCTTTGACTATTGGAAAAAAATTGGTTTATAAGCTTATATAAAATGGTACTGTCCAATCTCCTTATAATTAAAAATGTTTTTGCCATCTAGTTGGAAAATTTTGCCCATCCCAGGAGAAATCTATATTTTCCAACTAGTTGACAAGAAACATCTCCCCAGCAAAACTTTTATTTTCCCACCAGTTGACTAATAACTTCTCACAAGCAACACTTAATTTTGCCAACTAGCTGGAAAGAAACATTGTCCCAGAAAACAATTCATTTTCCAACTTGTTCACTAGTGACTTATCCCCAGCAATACTTAATTTTGCTAACTAGCTGGAAACAAACATTGCCCCAGAAAACAATTTATTTTCCAAATAGTTGACTAATAACTTCTCCCCAGCAACACTTCAATTTGCCAACTAGCTGGAAACAAACATTGCACCAGAAAACAATTTATTTTCCAACTAGTTGACTAGTAACTTCTCCTCTACAAAACTTTATTTTTTCAATAGGCTTTCACCCTGGCCTATTTATTATAGGCTAGGCTACTTGAAACTGTGAGTGCACAAATCTTTAAGAATAGATGGGTAGATTAGTCAAAGTTCCAAATATGGTAAAATTTCAGTTTGGCAGCACTTCTCAAAGAACATGGTTGGCTAATAAAATAAAAATATCAATGTTCTTTTTTTATATATTAGTTGTTATCCTGACAACCAAGCAACCCTCCCTCCCTGATGATCCCATCAATATAGACAAAACTAAAAGAAATTCCAAAAAGTGGATGACATTTTGCTAGATGTTTTCCATAGAAATTGCCTACAGATTGTTCTAGGTACCTGGATGACTGACCATATTTCAAGAGTAGGCTGTACAAAAAATGTGGTTCAATCCTGCTTTCTGGGGCTATAATGAAAGAAAGGTTGAGATGGCTAGGGCACATTCTGCAGATGAAGGATGACAAATTGCCAAAGGTTTTCTTTTTTGGTCAACTGTCTAGGGCTAAAAGGAAAGCAAGCTGTCCTTGTTTTGGGTGAGAGGATGCCATAAAGAAAGATTTAAAGGAAATAGGAACTTCCTGGGAGGGGAGAAGTTACTAGTTTGAAAATGAATTGTTTTTTGGCATAATTTTTGTTTCCAGTTAGTTGGCAACATTAAGTTTTGCTGGGGAGAAGTTATCTGACTTGTAGGCCCTTAATTCTGCCTAGTTGAGGAATATAGCAGCACTATTTGATATATTAGACACACTAAGTTCCATCATTTTACTTGCATTCCAATTCTAAATATTGTATGAGGTGTAACCACAAATCTTCACAATGTCAAATTATGATTTAAAGTACTATTTTGTAAGATCAAAGTTCCCAAATTTTTCATTCTCATATCACTAAAATAAAATAAAAACAGAAAAACAAAAACAGGACAAAGCATCTATTATTAAAACAGAAACAACAGGTAAATGAAAAACAGGCACTTTGGAAACAGAACAGAAAACAGATATAGTGCCCATGCTTAGTGGCTAGTTGCTATCCAATCACTTTTGACTCTTCCCCCTCCAAAGCTTATACAACCACCCTTGCCATATGAATACCTTTAAAAAATAATGATAAAACTTTGAAACCTTATGGCCTTTACTATATGCAATGCTATAGTGTTGCCTCTGAAAGGGTGGTTACATAAACTTTGGAGGAGATTCATTTGACTGGAAATTGAATGTTCTAGTTTCCTTTTTAAGAGCCACAAGTGATTGGAGGGCAACAGGTCCACCACACCTTCTTTTTTCCAAGCATATCTGATTGAAATTTTGAGACAGCTATTTTGTCCAAAATTGTCCAAAGACATTATAACCCTGTCTCCAGGGTTGACAGAACCCCCAGAGCCTAGGGATATGGTTTGTAAGTTATAACCTGGGGATATATAAGGTTTTTATGGAAGGGATGGCTAACTTTAAAGGTGGCTTGTTTGATTTTAAGTTGAAAGTTCTAGTTCTCTGTTTTAAGAGTCAAAAGCGATCAGAGGGCAACAGGCCCTCCCCTATGCCTTCTTTCCCCCAAATGTATCCAATAGAAATTTTAATGTCAAAGATTATCCTCTCTCATGACCTTTCCCCAACAATAATCAGTTCAAAGTTAGTTGATTAGGTGATAACTAGAGCCCTTGGGACAGAGTTATGTCCTGGGAGCATATAGAGTTCAGATGCAGCAAAAATGTTTTCAGGGTTGATAGTTTTAAATAATTGCAACTTATTTACCATATTGCTATAACTATTTCCTTCAGCACAGTCAAGCTAGATATAGAAATTTTTCCTTTTACAGAAGTTGTGACAAATTTTAATTTATAGAAGATTAAAAATGGATAAAATTTCTTAGATTTTTTTTTGTTTTGGAGGGGGCTAAAACAATGATTTAGTTCAAATTCCCCCTCAACATTCTGTCAAATTTTCACCTTCATACATGTAGCTTTAATTGTACTAGTATCATAATTGTAGTG
>NC_142807.1:11702329-11808558 GCF_049724085.1 Artemia sp. Qi Xiang Cuo
CAGAAATACGTATTTTTTACGAGGTTTAGAGAAAACAATACAAAATAGATCTGACCGAAGGAAATTTAAGCGCCAAGTTTTTTACTATTGTTTTTTTCTAACGGTTTTTTTATCGAGCGGAAGAACTACCTTTTCTTACGTGAACCTTATTTAACGTACAAGGCAGCGCAAATTACAGTTTTAAATCTCTCATTGATAGGGGGGACTTTGCCACCGGATAACTAACTAATTGTGAAGAGTGTCAGAACTAACAGCACGGTCGCGAGCAAGTCTGTCCATAATACTGGCTATACCCTTTACAACATATTCGCATGGAGTCTTGCAAATACAGCACAATAATAGGTGAAGAAATTTGGGAATGCCATCATACAGTGCTGACGGCTCAAAAAATAATTAAATCTTCTGTAATAATCTAATAGAGGAATGCTTAGGATCTGCATTTGCGTTAAAAAAACGATCTAACCATATTTTGCACAGGTCAAGAACTGCGCCCCATGGCAAATTTTGAAAACAGCCAGAATTTGCCAGATCAGCCAAGTCTCCAAGTTTATTAGATTTTCCGATCGTCAATTCAACCGAGCTGGTATCAAATATATTTCCCATATAAGCAGTCCCTTCACCAACTGAGTTGGACCTATTTGTAGCAAAAAAAAAAGCGTGAATTGAGATTGATCAATAGCTTGACTAAAAAGCTGTAAAGTTTCCGAAAAGTTGCAGAAACTGCCTCTTTAGCCATTCCTACAGAATCTTCAACATCAGGAACCACATGATTATCAACCACCAAACGTGTCCTTTTTAACATCAGGGGTTTCCAGCTTAACAATCAGAGAACTCCATGGCATAAAAAACCTTTTGTTATAGAAGACGCATCGCGAGGAGCAAGACAGTAGCTGAAAATCATCTGGATCATATGCTGACAGTTGTATCTTCTTTTTTGTGAGGTCATCAATTTATTTACACATTATATTCATGATTTTCCACTTTAAGAGCTACACCTTGTTTAATAAAAGGGAATGACTAGAAGTAGTTTCATAAATATCAATAATAGTAGTACACATAGCTCACAACTATTAAAATATTAGTATGAAATATGCATGTGAGATCGTATCCAAATAATTATCTCGATTGTCAAATTTCAAATTATTTCATTCAAAAACAAGATATAGATCTCATAGGCAAAGTCCAAATATGATGTCTCTTAGTCAAAATTAGCAAAATAAAGTTGTATGATAAAGCTTGGTCAGAATAAATAAACTAAAGAATAAAAACGCTAGAGATCATTGTAATATTTCAGAAAGATTTAACTGTATCGCATGGTGTTATAGTGGACTGGGGTCAGCGGAACCTTCTTAAATTAAGAACAAAATTTGACTTACTTTTAAACAGATGAATAAACCGACAATATTTAACAAAAAAAAGACCAACTGATATCTATCCACCACAAAGAATGAACAAGGAAAAAAAATCCTTCAACATGAAAAAAAGAATTCTTTTCCTCGGTGGAAAAGAATTTCCATTGAGGTATTTTTCATGGTTTAATTTTTCATGGAGGAAGAGAATTTCCATGAAGGGGGGGGGTGCTTGATTTTCAAGCATTATTTAAAAAACAATCAGAAATTAAATAAGAAAACAAGCTTTTTCAATTGAAAGTAAGGATCTACATTAAAACTTAAAACGAACAGAAATTGCGCATATTTATATTAAATAACAACAATTACACCCCGAATGATTAATTACACCTCGATTGAGCTATTTATACACCTTTAAGCTGCTTATGGTAATTAAATCTTATAGCTACGTATAAGAGATTTTCTTCTGATTCATGTGGATTTTTTTTTATTTTATCTCAGGAATCATACCAGGAAAACAGATTTACCAGGAATTCAGAAATTAAATAAAAAACAAGTTTTTTCAATTGAAAGTAAGGAGCTACATTATAACTCAAAACGAACATAAGTTAGGTAGGCCTATATTGTCATTAAATCATAACAATTACGCCCCAAATGACATACCGAATGATTAATTACCCCAAATGAGCTGTTTATACACCTTCAAGTTGCTTATGGTAATTAAATCTTATAGCTACATATAATAGATTTTCTTCTAATTCATGGGGATTTTTTTGTTATTTTATCTAAGAAATCATACCAGGAAATCAGTTTTACCTGAATTTCAGAAATTAAAACAAAAAAAAACAAGTTTTTTCAATTGAAAGTAAGGAGCTACATTATAACTTAAAACGAACAGAAGTTACGTATACTGACATTAAATCATAACAATTGAGCCCTGAATGACACCCTGAACGATTAATTACACCCCAAATGAGCTGTTTATACACCTTCAAGTTGCATATGGTAATTAAATCTTATAGCTACGTATAAGAGATTTTCTTCTGATTCATGTGGATTTTTTTTCATTTTATCTCAGGAATCATACCAGGAAAACAGTTTTACCTGGAATTCAGAAATTAAATGAAAAAACAAGTTTTTCAATGGAAAGTAAGGAGTTACATTATAACTTAAAACGATCATAAGTTACGTATATTGACATTAAATCATAACAATTACGCCCCAAATGAAACCCCGTATGATTAAATACACGACAAACGAGCTATTTATACTTTGGGGATGTCAACCTCCCACCTCCCTACAGCCCTTAAGACAAGGGCTGTAATTTATGCTAGTCGCACATCATTCATTTGGAAATCGGAAGTTGATGCCTTTTCTGGAGTCGAAAGTGATTAGAAGGCAGCTGCACCCCCCCCCCCTTCCGGAGCCCTATTTTCCCCAAATTTATGTGATGATAATTTTGAGATAGTCGTTTTGTTCAAAATACAAGGCAAACATTTCACAAGGCAAATTGACCACGTATGGAAAATCCCTGGCTACCGAATGCAGTGCTTCTCCGGCAACCATCGGGTACAATCCGCAGAGACATATTGAGACACACCTCACAAATTGGATTTGCCATAAAAATCGTGACTGAATAACTATCCATTCCTGAGAACTGCAAATATGTTCTTTTGATCATTTGGATGCACATTTGTATTGTGATTCAACTAAACGCCCTTTTGAAGCCGCTAAATTTAGCAAACGTATATTTTTGGCTTTAGACAGTCATTTCTAAATATGTGTCTTGATTTTGAAGAAAAATGTCTCGATATTTCGAAAGCGACAAATAAAGTAAATATCACAAATTTCTAGGATTCTCCATAACGATTTGTAATAGAATATTTTTATCTAGCCTACTGTTTATTGTCGAGCATTATTCACATAATTTCTTCAGTTTTGTGGTTACACTTATTTGTTTCTAATTTTAAGACCATATTTTACAGTTTTTTGAAAAGATATTATAGCCCAGAATAGACTTTACAAAAGGCTATCCCGCTATTTAGTTAGAAGATATGAATCTCCTTTGAAGCTTATCCTGGTCCAAATGGCACTTTTAATTCGTATCTCCTACCTTCGCTTTAAATCAGCAAGGTCGGTGGAGAAATTGACGTCACCGGAAAGGACTATAATTTTGGCTCCATCACCATGGACATCTCAAAAACGCCGAATTAGTTATCGTAATTTATCATCAGCAGCATTCTTTGAAATTGCGTCGATGTGTACAACCGTCACCTGAAAAAATAAATAGGAAGACAATTTATCATTCATAAAAAGCCGAATCTTTGACAGATATATTTGTTACGAAACCCTTTATTTAAATCAACCATAAAACATAATCAGAAATCTAATTTTGAAGCAAAGCTTGTCCATTTGGTGGAAGACAGTTTACTGAAATAACATGAAAAAAAGAGAGAGACTTTCTTACTACAATCTAGATGGAAACCATAACCATTCATCTCAAGAAATGTTTTTAGGAATAAACAAAGGCTAGTTTATCTCATTGATAGTTCTTTTAAATCATAATTTCTATCTCCATAACGTTTGCCTTGTGTTCAACTTGAACACAAGAAAATTCTTTCCGGGACTAAGAACTCTAAATATCCTTATTGGTCACCATAGATATTCAGGTAATAGAGCGAAAGCCAGATCTCCCAATTTCGTTTTTGAAAACTACTTCTCTAGCAATCAAGTCTAAACATCCAAATAATCACACCCGATCTTGTTTAATAGGTCCCTGTGCTCCAGCAGGTAGCAGGTTTAAACTCAAATACTAATCACCCTTAGGTCCTTTCAGTTTCATGCTGAATGACCAATAAGAAATTTTTGATCTGCAACTTATCCCTATCCCTTCCAACTGTTAGTATCGAAACATTCTAACATAGAAAAGGAATAGGTCAGCTGGTTTCTCGCATTGTGTCTGTAACCAAACATTCAACCTTTATCATCCAGGTATAATGCCATTGACATACGCATGTTGCGGAGGTTATCAGATCTCTACCACAATTAGTACCGTAGGACATGTCCCAAGTACCAATTCTTGGGACAGTCCCAAGCAAGGAACCAAACATTGTCACTGAAATAATTCAATATTAATCTAAAATGGTAAAAAGAACTCTACAGACCCACCAATTTTATTTCATAAGGAACTAATGAATAAGGAAGTGAAAGTAAACGGTTACTTCCAACCCTATATGTCCCTAAACAGTTCACAGAATGTTTTTGACAGTGTAACTGAAATTTAGGGCCAATCACTTTAAGACAAAATGGTGACTTTGGATTCAAAACTTCTGCATATGCAACCAATTGCAAAGATGTTGTTGTACAATTTTTTGCAAGATGGTATTGGTTTCTTTTTAGGCATCTCCCAAGTGTGGATACTCTCTCCTACTTTATGGCGGTTTTTTAGCACTAAGATCTTACATCTAAGATCTTGTATCTTTCTGTAAAGATTAACGTTTTTTAACTCATCTTTGTTCTAAGATCTTACAGCTCACTCATGTTAGCAAAAAGTGTGAAGAACGCCACTGTTCTGCCATATAGAACAATGATAAGAGAACTTTGATGATATACTCATCATTGTTCTCAGACTGCCGATCAGAGCAGAATGATGAAAGACGTTTGCATAAAAACGACAAAAGATGTAAGATTGGGATACCAAATGGAAACTTTTAGTGGCTTTTGGACACTTTTTCACTCTGAGGGACACCGGGACACTATTGGGTTAAAAAAGGCAGTCTTTTGAAAAAAGGACACTTTCTGGACATTTTTCCAAATCAAAAACCAAATGTCTTTATTTTCTTCTTTTTCTTATAAATCAATTAAAAAACTTTTTCCACAAAATAAGTTTTTCAAAGAAAAGTAAAGAACTCCATTAAAAAAAATGAGCAAAAATAAAATCAAACAATCTACCAAGTGTGAAACTACCACAAATCAGCATCGATAAATAAATGAAACCCAAAAAGAACAGAAATTACAAAAAATAACCGAGTCAAACTCAAAACGAGCAGAAATTAACATAAGTTGGGCTCAGAACCCCTATACCTTCCCAAGGCCAGAACATAATTTTCACTTTACTGAAAAAAATATAAATGTTTTTACTTGTATAACTTTAATAAATCAAATAATATTAACATTTTGATTAATAAATATCAGTATATTAAACTGACAATGAACATTCATTTGAATTTTTTTCAGTAAAGTGCAAATTATGTTGAATACATAATTTAATACATAATTCATACATAATTTCATACATTCATAATTTCCAGAACTTTCAATAACGTTGAACAAAATAGAAATCTCTAAACTTTGATTGAATGTTTTTTGCGGAAATGGCGGGCGTGAGAGGGGGGTTAATTACTCTCCACTCATTTTCGACTATTAAAAGGGCAATTTCAATTTCCAACCAAATGAGCCCTTTTTGAAATCTTTATACAAATTTCTATATAAACCTTATATCCCCCCAGGGCATAACTTACAACCCTTACACTGAGGGGTCTGAGGGGGTTATCATCCTAAAAGACCTAATTTCCAGAACTTTAAACTACGTTGAACAAAATGGATATCTCAAAATTTTGATTGGATATGTTTGGTAAAACGGTGGGAGTGAGAGGGGGGTTAGTTGCCCTTCAATCACTTTCGACTATTATAAAGGGCACTAGTCCTTTTAATTTCCAATTGAATGAGTCCTTTTTGAAGTTTCTACAACATCGCTTTCTATAAAAACCTTATATGCCCCAGGGCATAACTTACGACCCTGCCCTAAGGGCTGTGGGGGTGAGGTTGTCATCCTTAAAGGACTAATTTCCAAAACTTTCAACTGCGTTGAATAGAATGGCTATCTCAAAACTTCTATTGGATGTGTTAGGGGAAAAGTTGGGCGTGAGAGGGGGGTTAGTTACCCTCCAATCACTTTCGATTATTAAAAAGGGCACTAGCCCTTTGAATTTTCAATCGAATGAGCCTTTTTTGAAGTTTCTACGACAACGATTTCTACCAAAACATTATATGCCCCCAGGACATAACTTATAATCCTTGCCCTGAGGGCTGTGGGGGAGTGTCCTCCTCAACAACATAACTTCTATCTGAAAATCAAATACACTGAACAAAATGGCTATCTCAAAATGGCTATCGCGTGGAAAGGGTGTTAGCTGCCTTCCAATCATTTTGGACTATTAAAAAGGGCACTAGCCATTTCAATTTCTAATCGAATGAGCCCTTTTCGAAGTTTCTACGACAACTCCTTCGATACGAGGTGCCCTGGAATGGAAGAAAAAAAAATAATAATAATACATTGCACCAACATCGTTCTTTACTTAGGCAGCGCGATTGCGCTGCCTATGATATGACTGCTTTTAATTTGTACTTTACTTTTAAGCTTTGGTAACGTCTTGGGGATTTTTCTTAGACGTTTTTGCGCCATGCGCGAACACCGGACCGGAACACGTCGGAAGAAATAAACCGAAGTTTATTATTCGAAAGAAGAATAGCCAATAGTGTTTTTTTTATCTATTTGAATCAGTGGACAGTACTTACACCCCAATTGATTGATTAATATACGGTAAGAAATCAAGTTGTTGTTATCAGGGGTAGCTAATCTGCACCTTTACTAATAAAATCAATTTCTGTCACGTAAATAAAATGAGAAGAAGCAGGTTTGAATAAAATGACAATTATGTTTCGATTTTCCCAAATTTATTTTACCTTCCTTTTGGAGTTTTTCTGGTCCTTATTCGATTGATTGTCATCCTAGCTTGCCTAGTTGCTTCTCATTTGCCGCATGGTGAACTTTTAAAAAGGTATGGTGTACTTCTGCCATATTCCGCGTAAATCCCTGTGGCGTCTAGCCGTGTGCATATGGCTATTATTACACTGTTGTCATAGAAAGAAAGGAGTTTCGCAGAAAAGCTGTGTTGCGGCTCAATTGTATTTATAGCCGCTAACGAATGCTTCTGTTTTATATTCTATACTTTCAGCTCTGATTTTTTGTCAAACGCTGGTCACCAAATTCTATCGAGTATAACCCAAGCGAATTTATTAGTAGGGTATGACATTATATTTCTAGCCGATTATGTTCCTTCCGGTGTTATTTGCCCACTTTACGTTCCATGGCAGCTTTCCAAGGCAGATTACCAGACTGGTTATTTGGCAGTGTATAATGCAGTCAAACATGTTTTGAGAGTATGGTCGTAATAATATAATGTGGTCAAACAGGTTTTTTTTCGTTTTTGATAAGAATTGCACAATGAATGTACGTCGTCAGTTCACGTGCACATTTTTCTTCAAAAACAGGTATGTTATAAAGTAGTCAAACATGTTTTGGGAGCACGCATGAAATTATATAACTCAACCGAACCGGTTTTTGAAGAAACATCCGTTTTTTATGAGCCAATCAGAGGTTACTCCATATACGATAACTTTATTTGTGGTAGGGATTTGAATAAAAGGAATGGTTTTTATTACAATTCATATTAGTAAGAGAATTGAATTCAAAGAGAAAAAATACTCAGAATCGAAGATAATTTCCACTCGTCTAAGTTTTTTTTAACGATGCTCCTTATTTCTAGTTGAAAATGCTTGTTTTTTAATCTAATTGGGAATGAAAAGTCAAACTCTAACATAAAGAACAAGGTATTTTGGAGGGGGTAGCTAACTTCATATTAGGGATAATTTTCATTCATCTTAGTTTTTAACGATGCTCTTTATTTCTAGTTGAAAAATGCTTAAATTTTAATTTAATTGGGAATTAAAAGTCAAAGTCTAACATAAAGAACAAGGTATTTTGGAGGGGGTAGCTAACTTCATATACGGGGTAATTTCCATTCGTCTTAGTTTTTAACGATGCTCCTTATTTCTATTTGAAAATGCTTATTTTTTAATTTGATTGTGATGAAAAGTCAAAAGTCTAGCGTAAAGAACAAGGTATTTCGGAGGGGGGTTCGTTACTGATATTGATATTAGTGCGTAAACTACAAACTGACAAAATATCCAGGACTTTTTTTTCTTATAGCCTTGACTTTGAAGACATTTCTTCATCTTAATTGGCTTTAGAAATATCATGCAAAATAAAATAGCCTAACAGTCATTGCTTTGTCGAATATAGGCCTACCCAGAGGGTGATCACAAAGCGTTTCCTTTGCCAATTGTCTTTAAAAACATCCGATATAAAAATTATATTGTTTAAGCTCTATCTTTCTTCTAAAACATAGAATTTTGTATCCAGCAGCCTGCAGCTGCAGCTTGCATCAGAGGGACAAAATACGAATATCCTTGTATTCCATCAAACAGTTTGTGGTAATGAACTGTAAGTAAGGAGCGACCCGGCTCGATGGTAACCGAAACTCTAGAAAACGGTATTTTGATACAAATAGATACACCAAAAGAATCAAATTTTAATGCTGATTTCAAATATACAAGTTTCATGAAGTTTATTCCTACCCATCAAAAGTTACACGCCTGAGAAAATTTGGCTGATTTTCAAAAACAGGGGGAAAGACCACCTAAAAACTATAGAACCTTAATGAAAATCACACCATCATATTCCGCGTATCAGAGAACCCTACTGTAGAGGTTTCAAGCTCCTATCTACAAAAATGTGGAATTTTGCATTTTTTGCCAGAAGAAAGATCACGGGTGCGGGTTTATTTTATTTTTTTTCCCAGGAGTTATCGTATCGACCCAGTGGTCCTAGAATATCCTGAGAGGGCTCATTGCAACGAAAATTAAAAGTTCTAGTGCCCTTTTTAAGTGACCAAAAAAACTGGAGGGCAACTAGGCCCCCTCCCACGCTAATTTTTTTCCCAAAGTCACCCGATCAAAATTTTGAGATAGCCATTTTATTCAGCATGTTCGAAAATATTATAAGTATGTCTTTTAGGATGATTTAATCCCCCAAAGTTCCCGAAGGGAGGGCTGAAAGTTATGAACTTTACCCAATGTTAACATATAGTATTGTTTATTGGGAAGTATACAGACATTTTCAGGGGAGATTTTTCCTGGTAGTGGGGGGGGGGGGTCGGGGGTTATGTGGGAGGATCTTTCCATGAAAGAAGTTTTCATGGGGGAAGGGAAATTGCTATGAAGGGGACGCCAGACTTCCCAGCATTCCCGCGGCCCTATCATCACTAACTGGCGTACACTGGACTCGTCCATATCGCTAGCAAGGACGATTTAAGGTAATTTTTAAGGTAATTATTTAAAAAAAGATCAGAAATTAAATATAAAAAAATAAGTTTTTCAACTGCAACAGCAGCAGCATCAGAACTTTAAACGAACAGAAAATATTACATACATGATTAGGTTCACCCCCTAGTCAATACCTTGCTCTTTAAGCCAAAGATTTTTTAGTACTTTCATAAGAGCTATTTATTCTAATTAACGGTCTTTGTGATTAAGCGGTCATTTTTAAAGAGTTGGAACAAAATTTGAACTTTCGCTTAAAGAGCAAGGTATTAACAAGGGAGCGAACCTCCTAATATACGTATTAAAAATATATGAATATAGAAGTTCGTTACGTAAGTTAATTCGTAAGTTACGTAAATTTATTACTAATAAAAACGTTTTTAAATAAAATTAAACAAGTTTCGAGAAAGCCATTTAACCAAATAAAAGTAAATTAATATGCAAATTTTGTTTTAATTATTCATGTACGGTGAGCCAAGATCAAAACCTGCATTTTTTCAAAAACGTTCAAAAATTAAATAAAAAACAAGTTTTTTTTTACTGAAAGTAAGGAGCAACATTAAAACTTAAAACGAGCAGAAATTATTCCGTATATGAAAGAGGCTGTCCCCTCCTCAACGCCTCGCTCTTTATGCTAAAGTTTAACTTTCTCACGACTATTTTTTTTTTTAACAATGAAAAACTTTAGCGTAAAGAGCGAAGCGTTGAGGAGGGGACAGCCTCTTTCATATACGGAATAATTTCTGTTCGTTTTAAGTTTTAATGTCGCTCCTTACTTTTAGCTAAAAAAACTTGTTTTTTTTTATTTAATTACTGTCAAAATCCATCCAATCAGAATTATGATAGTAATTGCAAATTTTCTTAATTTTTTCCAAAAAGGTTATCAGTTAGTTCTTTAGTCAACCTATAGTTAGTTCTAAGTCAGGTTATCAGTCAGCTAGTTCTAACTGAAACCTTAAAACGTACAGGGATTAGGAGGCACAGTTAGGGGGCGGCCGCCCTCCAAACCCCCCGCTTTCGCAGCCTTTAAATAAAAAAAAAGTTTTTTAAACTGAAAGTAAGGAGCAACATTAAATCTTAAAACAAACAGAAATTATTCTGTATATGAAAGGGGCTGTGCCCTCCTCAATGCCTCGCTCTTTACGCTAAAGTTTTTATTGTTCAAAAAAAAGAGTTGTGAGAAAGTCAAACTTTAGCGTAAAGAGCGAGGCGCTGAGGAGGGGACAGCCCCTTTCATATACGGAGTAATTTCTGTTCGTTTTAAGTTTTAATGTCGCTCCTATCTTTCAGTTTAAAAACTTTTTATTTATTTAAAGGCTACAAAAGCGGGGGGTTTGGGGGCGGCAGCCCCCCAACTGTGCCTCCTAATATTTCGTAAGGAATACAATTGCTTCTGTCACAAAAGAAGAAAATACAGCCCAGGACTTAGTCAGGACTCTGAAAGTCATGTGGTGCTTACAAGTACCACATATTATCACAATCTGCAAGCCATTTCTTAACGGATTGAGGTTAAAGGCGCAATTTGCTATAGGATAGGGGGAGGGACAACTGAATCCTGCAGATCCAATTTTGCCCCCCCCCCCCCGACCTCAGTTTGCAGTTCCCCCCCCCCCAGCTAAAATTGAGTTTCCACAAAAAATCATGTCAAAACTAAGATAAGCCTGAATAACTTAGGTATCCAGAGAAACTGGTCAGTTTTCTTTAATATATCTTTGCCTTTGTGATAATATATGGATCATTTTTCGGTTTTTATTGTCATTTTCACTTGATTTGGGAAAAATGGCTCCAACTTTGCCCCCCTCCAGAATTTGACAAAATTACACTACTGGTTGAGGGACAAATAAAATTGCTTGTATGACTTCTAAGCAAGGCAGTATCTGTTGTTTTTTTCTTAGGGGGGGGGGGAATACAAAAAACACCCATCAAAAATTAGTTTATATACATTTTTTTGTGTTTTTATCAGTCTGACGAAATTTTGGGGATGTTAAATCACCTCTGGATACAGCCTTGCTTCTAAGAAAATGTATTTCAGCATTAATGTTTATATGTTCCTTGCATTTAAAAGTATCAACTGTCTAACCTGAATGAATTTATAGGGTTTTCCTTTTAACCTTCCCAAAAACTTGCATTTTTTTTAGTTGTTTATATATTTAAATTTCAGTTGATTCCTGTCCCCATCCCTTTTCAGTCTATTTTTTAATCATATTTCATTTTTCAACAAGTAGGGCAAACCCAATGAAAAATCAAGTTTTGAATTAGGTTTATAATGAAAGTTTCTTTTAGTTGCTCAAGTATTTAATGTGTCAGCTAATTCCCTCCTCAGATGGTTCACTCTCAGAAAATTCCTCCCTGTGTATAAAATTTTTGTTAATCAAAATAACCTCAGTTTGTAAAATTACCAATTTATTTAAAATCCCCTCTGACTCATACTTTTTTTTATTTTCCTCTGTCAAAGTACAAGGCATTTTGCATAGGAAAATTTGCTTCAATACATTCATTTGAAAACTTCAACCAATTCTTGCTCCCTTATAACTAGTCAAACCACAAATTATTGATGACAACTAGTCACCTCTAAGAGTTTGCTAAATGTTAGATTCCTGCTAAAATGTTACAGATTCTTGCCACTAGATTTTTTAATCTCTATGCTTTTTATTTTCTGGAAAAAAAAATTCAGAATTGGTAACCCGGAAATAAATCCGCAAAGTAACAACCCATAACAGAAAGACATGAAAACATTGCCACAATAAATGTATGTCATTCCTTTTAAAACCTGTTTATTTACAAATCCATCTATTATCAAAGTTGAATGGTATGCTTACTGCGCATGGACAACAGTTGCCCCTTAATCCACATGCAAACAGTTATGGTGTTCAAGTAGGCCTAATCATCTTCACTTGGAAAACCAAACAATTTTAAGCATTGTGTAATAGGAGCTTCAAAGGATTTTGTCAAAACACTATGCATCTGAACTTAGCACAAAAGCTAATTGAGCAACAACAAGCACAATTGTATAAAATTTGCCTATTTAGCAAATATTTAGTATAGCACTCTGTTTTAACAAACAATAACAACTTTTCAACAGGAACAGATGGCAACCCTGGTCTGATGATTCATATAGGGCAAGACCCCCAGTACCCAGTCAATGCCTAATCTTAAAACAAATATCCTGACTAAAAAGATTAAATTTCATAATATATATATTATGATTGGCTGATTGTTAAAACTAGACTACAATTTTGGAAAACTTGTAATTTTTCAAAATTTGAATTTAGAGCAAAACACACCCAGTGATGCATTTTGAGACTTGTCCTGCATATGACCAAGGCTATCAACCTTCAGCAGGTCTCTAATTTTAGTCTGCAGACAATTTAAAGAAATTGTTGGGGGGACTGGAAGAAGGAGTGTACAAGAGAAGACAATTCTGATGTTGTATTATTGCATTGATATGCAGGTGAATATACTGATGAAATTTGGAAGTGATCAAAAAGCAGATAATTTACAAAAAATATAAAGAGGACTGGGAGGTGGAGTTGACAAGAGGGGAGAATTTTGATGTTGTGTTATTGCACTGTCATCAGAAGTGCATGTAGAGTGCTGATAAAATGTGGAAGTAGGCTAATTGAATATTTGGAAGTGGCTGAAACTGGATATCTTATTAAACATATTCAGAGGGTTGGGAGGGGAAATGGTAAAATTCCACTTTAGCTACTTTTGGCTATCTCAGAAAAGGGCTGAGTTAGGAAGATGAAACTTTCAGGGATAGGTCTACAGGTTACAGTGTGTCCTGGGAAGGTAATTTGAAGTACCTACCTCCATCCCTTCTCCCTCTAGAGGGTCCTGAAATTTGCCTAAATGGCAGGTCTATACCTATTGAAATTTTGACAAAATAACATTTAACCTTAATTTTCAGTTATCAGTTTCTTTTTCTCTGGTTTTAGTTCTGAAAATGCAATTCCTGTTTTTTGAGCAGAATCTTGAGCCATTTTTTCAAAATTTAAGAAATGTATTTGCATATATTTAAAACCTTATAAATTGGGATTGAGCAAAGTTGTGAAGCTGAAAACAATTTTGCTGCACTTCACTTAACTTGAAGATCTATTTTGCAAGGTTTCACTTTTATAATCCACAGATTTTTAAAGCTCATCAAAGATCATGACCCTCTAGAGGGAGAAGGAGTGGAGATAAGTATTTCAAAATACCTTCCCAGGACATACTTCAGCTTGTAGACCCATCCCTGAAAGTTTCATTTTCCTAACCTTGCCCTTCTCCAAGATAGCCAAAAGTAGCTAAAGTAGAATTTTACCAGGGGAAATAAAGCAGGAGGAATTTCTATGTTGTATTATGCACTGTCATTTCAAGTGCATACACAAACACTGATAAACTTTGGAAGTAATTGAAGATAAGGAAGCATTCAAAAATGGCTCATAAATTTATGCAATAAAAGTACAACTAAGAGGATGCATTGAAAAAAAGAAAAAGTTTAAAAACCATAAATTCTCTGCAACCAGTTGTAGGCTAATAGCCTACCTAATGATAATCAGGTTAATCAGGCTGAGTTGTGTTTGCATAATGAAATTATAAAAGATGAAATTGGTTCAAGGATTACTACTGATAAGAATGAGCTTTGGAGATTAGTTAACTCTAGATGTCATAATAATAATTGTTCACCAGATTCTAATAGTTCTCTAAAACTAGATGATTGGATAACTCATTATAATCATGTTTTTTCATCTGGTGATGTGGCAGTTGAATCATGGCTTGACTCTTTACTATTGGAAGAAATTTCAATGCCCTGCCCAAATAGTAAAATATCTGTTTCTGTTGAAGATGTAACAGTAGCAATTAAAGCTCTAAAAAGTAAGCATTTTTTTTATCATGATGGTATACATTCAAACCATATAAAATGGGCATCCCCCAAAGCCATCCTTCTCCTTGCTACTCTTTTTACTACTATTCTTTCATCTGGAGTTCTTCCAACTAGCTTTCCTTGTGCTACCACTTCACCCCTTTCAGAAAAGGAGGGAATACAAATTGATGTTCCAATTACAGGCCAATTACTGTTTCATGCCAGATTAAAAGTTTTTAGAGCTAGTTTTATTAAAGTATCTGAAGTCTTGTAACCAAGGCCTGAATCAAATTGGGTTCTGCAAGGGTCTAAGCATGGATGTTGCTCATACCCTCCTTTCAAGAATAATATCCTTTTGTAAGCAATTGGATAGAGTTTATACACTTGCATTAGATTTTGTGGCAGTGTATGATTTAATTATCCATTCTTGGGCTATGACTGTGCTTCTGAAGAATAATGTCCTACTACCAGTAGTTTTGGTTTTAAAAAAGTGGTATGGCTCCTCTTGTATTTGTGTTAAGTGGAAGAATCAGTTTAGTGATTATAATTTTAAGTTAGAGGGGCAAATCTCCAGCATTTTTATTGGGGGGGCAAGAGGGGTCTATATCTGGATAGTTAATGGGCATCAGATGTATTATTTTTTTTTCTCTACATTATTGGGGGGGGGGGCAACTGCCCCCCTTGCCACCCCCAAACAACACCCCTGTTAAGTTATGTAGGGGGCTGAGGCAAGGAAGCATTATTTCTCCTTTGATTTTCAATATTACTTTTTTGGGGCTATTTGATCAAATTCATTTAACTTTTATTTATGGTAAAGGTTATGTTCTGTTGTGGATTGCTTATGCAGATGATTTACTCCTTTTGAGTTGATTACTTCAACAAAATGTAGATTTTTTAGCAAAGGTTTATAGTGAGCATGGACTTTGTTTTTACCCTGAAAAGTGTCAGTTTTTAATTCTTGGTCCTAAGGCTAATGATCTCATTAATTCAGAAATTTCTGTTTGTATTTATGATAGTATTTTAAAACTTTTGGAATCTTTTTTATATCTTGGTGGGCCTTATGGACCAACTTTAGCTCTATGCTGTGCTTCTATTTCTAAAGCAGTTAAAAGTAGAATAGTGTCTAGTTTTGGGGCAGTAATTTGTCTTTGCAATCTTTTTTCTTGGAAATCACTGGCTTGGGTATATAATATAGTTGTTTTACCTATGATTTTAGTTTTTTCATTGCTTCTCCTGTTTTTTAGAATTAGCAATATTGCACATGTAAAAACCACATTTTTGAATTTTGCTAATTTCCTTTGCTGCTTTTCTAAATCTGAATCAAATACTTTTTAATGAATACATATAAAATAAAAAAAAAACCCTCTTGACGTTTTGGAGAAAAACCAAAAGAAATTTTTATCCTAATTACCTGTTCCCTATTTCTCATAATTTATATAAAGCTGCACACAAAGCTTGATTATTTTTTTTTATTAATTATTGAATGAAGTGTTAATTAATTAGGCTATAAAGAATTTATGGCCTGTTGATTAGTGGTTTTCTTTCTTTTTTTTTTAATCTTTGTATTTGGAGGAAATAAAAAGTTTGAATTGAATAGGCTATAGAAGGTTAATAGGAGTTATTTAGAGATGATAATAAGCTAAAAATTAACTTTTTTAGCTTCATGAAAGTTTCTTCCTGAATTTTAAAGTGTTTCTGTCTGAAAAGCCTGACAAAAAGAATAGTAACCTACCATGCAATTTTAGAGACAAGATAAGTGGGCTAGATTGTT
Source organism: Artemia sp. Qi Xiang Cuo (assembly GCF_049724085.1). NCBI lineage: Eukaryota > Metazoa > Arthropoda > Branchiopoda > Anostraca > Artemiidae > Artemia > Artemia sp. Qi Xiang Cuo. The sequence continues at coordinate 11,718,519 of NC_142807.1, forward strand.
TTAAGGTATTTAGCGAATTTTGTTTGGGTTTCTTCAAACAAACCTCTGATTCACACTGTATTTTATATTAAAATCACACATTTACCCGAATATTTTCGATATCCCAAAATACTCCATTTGAATTTTCATGTTCCTTTTCCGTGATGTCGATTATTTAAAATTGCTTAAAGTGTATTTGCAGCGTTGTCTAATTAGAGAATTAGCTAATTGCATGTTACCGTCTTGAATGAGACTAAAGCGTACAGACAAAAAGTATGCAATACAGACGTCCAACTGAGATGATTTTATGGTACCAATCAATTTAGTGCTTGTGCTCATCTATCCTCAATTTCTCAGGCTTCTAGTATGCATAAATTTTATCATACAGAGCGTAAAGGCATTCGGATGCCCGGACTCTTTTTTCAATAAATTAATTAACAAAAATTTTCCGAAAAAGAAATATTCTAAAGAAAAGTAAAGGCCATATTAAACTTTAAATCAGAAAAATAGAAACCTACAATAATTCAAACTCAAAATGATCAGAAATTACTATCAGAGGTTAATGAAATTCAAAAAGAACAGAAACTAAATAAACAATCATAGCAAAAAACATAAAACAAGTACTAATGTAGATGAATAAATAAATCTTAACACGAGTAAATTTTAAGTTGAATATGCAAATCAAGCTTTAAGACAAAAAAAAAATTACTATTGAAGCATAAATTAAACTCAAAATGAACACAAATTAAATAAACAATCATAGTAAAAAAAATATACAATAGGTGAAAATACAAACGAGTAATTAAATCTTAAAACGAGTAAAATTAAAGAAAAAATCATTTCAAAAAATATACAATAGGTGCTAAAATAAAAAATGTAAATAGATATTAAAAAATTGGATATGCAAATCAAGCTCGAATAAAAAAAAATATCTAAAAACCAGAGTTTTGGTTTTGCTTCCTTTCCTCACTGTAAAAGTCTAAAACCGGTTGCGTCATTGGCGCTTTACTGCAAACTATATGTCTCTTGAATAGTCTTGGAAAACACAAATAAAATCAATTGAATGTTTTATATAAAACCATATTGAGACGTATGTAAAATCTTACAATCAAATAAATGTTTTTGTAATTGACTATTTGCAAATTTTTCAAAATTGCTGAAAACCGAAAGTAGAGAAATCCCTCTATAATCTGAAAGGTCAGTTGAACTCCCAGCTTTAGGTAATGCTATATTATTTACTTTTTTAAAAGCTCAGGAAAAACCCCATGCATTAGCAATAGATTAAAAATAAGTGCCAACAAAAATGAAATGCTTGACGCTACTTGCTTTACGGTTTGAGCCGAAAATCCAAATTACTCCTTAGAAAAACTCCATTTAAACTTGAGAATAATTTTTTCAATCTCATGAGACGCAATCTCAGAAAAATAAAATTTATTTTCTAATTGTTGCTCATTACCTGGAACAAAAGGGGAATTCAGTTGCTTATTCATAGTCGATGCAAGTCCAGAACCAATATTACTGAAATAATCTCCAAAAGCATTTAAAATTTCATTGGGCTCTGTAACAGTTTCTTTGTTTAAAACAGGGCAATTAATACAAGTACTTTTATGACTGTGAGAACGTATCTTTTCATTTATCAATTGCCATGTCTTTTTCATATCTGATTTCTACTTCAAAAATTTCTTTTTACAATATTTTCTCCTCTTATGTCTGGTAATTGAATTTAGCTTATTCCTATAAACTCTGTATTCTTCAAACAACTCAGATGTCTGTAATTTTAAATAATTTTTAAACTTTCTATTTTTATGTTTTAGAGATTTCAAAATACCTTCAGTAATCCATGGGTAAAATTTTTGCTCAAACTTTTCATGCGAAACTCCTGTTGAAGAAGCCCGACCCCACAGTCAAATCGTTTGATAAATAAAATCTAAAACGCAGCATTTGCGTCATCTGAGCAATAAACTGAACTCCAGCCATGGTCACCAATTAGTTGACGTAGGACTTTACAACCAATCAATGTATATCGCTTTTTTGAATTATCCATTGTTGAATCTCGATGTTGTTAGTTACTATTTTTAAAATTTAAAAGAACCCTCACCAGAAAATGATCTGACATATTAGACAAAATTAATGACGATTTTTCAGCATTAAATAAAACAGGAGAGAAAAATATATTATCTAATAATGTAGCTCTGTTACTTGTAACTCTTGTCGGCAGAGAAATACTTTGAAAAAAACTAGAACACAACATCATACTTAAAAACTCCTTATTATTTCCAAAATCAAGATTCAAAAGATCAAAGTTAAAATCACTTGAAATAATAACCGGTTTTTCAACAGTGTTTCAAAAACTTCAAAGAATCTTTCAGGGCTACCCGACGGAGGTCGATAAACTGATCCGAAAATAAATGGATTACAGCCCAAAGCTCCAACTTCAACAAAAAAAGTCTCACATATACCTTCATCAAATACAGACAAATCACTGAGAGTTCTAAAAGACCAGTCATTACACATATACAGCATCTGACCTCGTCTCACATTCTCACACCTTGTAAGTGAAATACACTTCATCCCAGGCAGATCTAACATTGCAAGGGATGTATTAGCAGATAAAAAAGTTTCACAAACTCCAACAATGTCTATAAGACTAGACGCCAGCAAGAGCTTCAGTTCATTGAATGCACTTTGTGACCCCTGGGCATGTACATGTAACGATCCGATCGGAAAATCACAATTTCTTATTGTATTAGATAGAAAGTACCCTGAAGAATAATCACATTCAGGTAGATCATAGGCAGCGCAATAGCGCTGCCTAAGTAAAGAACGATTTTGGCACAATTTATTATTTATTTTTGGTTCTCGGTTTTAGACCAGGGCACTTCGTATCGAAGGAGTTATTGAGGAAACTTCGAAAATGGAAACCATTTTGTTAAGCGTAGTTGATTTCCAGATAGAAATTATGTTTTTGAGGAGGACACAACCCCACAGCCCTCAGAGCAAGGGTTGTAAGTTATGCCCTGGGGGTATATAAGGTTTTTATAGAAATTTTTGTCGATGAAACTTCAAAAAATGCTCATTCGATTGGAAATTCAAAGGGCTAGTGCCCTTTCTAATAGTCGAAAGTGATTGGAAGGCAACTAACAACCCTCTCACACCCACCATTTCTCCAAACACATCCAATCAAAATTTTGAGATAGCCATTCTGTTCAAAGTAGTTGAAAGGTCCGGAAATTATATCTTTATGGATGAGCCCCCCCCCCCCCCACACAGCTCTAAGGGGTAAGGGTTGTAAGTTATGCCCTACGGACATTTAAGGTTTTTATTGAAAGCTTTGTCGTAGAAACTTGAAAAAGGGCTCATTCTATTGGAAATTCAAAGGGCTAGTGCTCTTTTTAATAGTCAAAAGGGATTAGAGGGAAACTAACCTCCCCTCCCCCTTCTCACTCCCAGATTTTTCCAAAACACATCCAATCAAAATTTTTAGATAGCCATTTTGTTCAACGTAGTTAGAAGTTTTAGAAACTAGGTCTTTGATGATGATAACCCCCCTCAGAGCCCTCGGGACAAGGGTTTTAAGTTATGCCCTGGGGGCATATAAGGTATTTATAGATAGTGATGTTGTAGGAGCTTCAAAAAGGGCTCATCCGTTTGGAAATTAGAAGGGATTGTGCCCTTTTTAATAGTCGAAAGTGATTGGAGGATAACTAACACCCCTCTCACACTCACCATTTCTCCAAACACATCCAATAAAAATTTTGAGATAGCCGTTTTGTTTGACGTAGTTAAAAAGTATGTATGTAGTTAAAAAGTATGACGTAGTTAAAGGAAATTCTGTTTTTGAGGATGCCACTCCCCCAAAGCCCTCAGGGCAAGGGTTGTAAGTTAAGCCCTGGGGGCATATCAGTGTTGTTTTTTTTTATAGAAAGTGTTGTCGTAGAAACTTCAAAAAGAAATCATTCGATTGAAAATTCAAACGGCTAGTGCTCTTTTTAATAGTCGAAAGTGATTGGATGGCAAGTAACCCCCCTCTCACGCCCACCATTTCCCCAAACACATCCACTGAAAATATTGAGACAGGCATTTTGTTCAACATAGTTAAAAGGTCCGGACATTATGTCTTTGAGGATGAGAACCCCCTGACAGCCCTCGGGTCAAGGGTTGTAAGTTATGCCCTGGGGCATATAAGATTTTTACAGACAGCGTTGTCGTAGAAACTTCAAAAAGGGCACATTTGATTGGAAATTGAAAGGGCTAGTGCCCTTTTTAATAGTCGAAAGTGATTGGAGAGCAACTAACGCCCCTCTCACGCCCACAATTTCCCAAACACATCCAATCAAAATTTTGAGATAGCAATTTTGTTCAACGTAGTTGAAAGTTCTGGAATTCAGGTCTTTAAGGATGACAACCCCCCCCCCCCCCTCCAGCCCTCAGGTCAAGGGTTATAAGTTTTGCCCTAGGGGGATATAAGGGTTTTATTGCAAGCGTTGTCGTTGATACTTTAAAAGGGCTCATTCGAATAGAAATTGAAAGGGCTAGTGCCTTTTTTAATAGTTAAAAGCGGTTGGAGAGCAAATAACGCCCGTCTCACGCCCAAAATTTCCCCAAACACATCAAATCAAAATTTTGAGATAGCTATTTTGTATAACATAGTTGAAAGTTCTGGGCATTAGGTCTTTGAGGATGACAACCCCCTCAAAGCCCTGAGGGCAAGGGTTGTAATTTATGCCCTTGGGCAAATAAGGTGTTTTAAAAAGTGTTGTCGAAGAAACTTAAAAAGGGCTCATTTGATTGGAAATTTGAAATAGATAATGCCCTTTTAATAGTCGAAAGTGATTGGAAGGCTTGACATTTTCATAGGCAGCGCTATAGCGCTGCCTGAGTAAAGAACGATGTTGACACAATGTGTTATTAATTTTGTTTTTTTTTTTGGTTTCCATACCAGGGCACTTCGTATCGAAGGAGTTGTCATAAAAACTTGGAAAAGGGCTCATTTGATTGGAAATTGAAACGGATAGTGCCCTTTTTAATAGTCGAAAGTTTTTGGAAGGCAACTAACACCCCTTCCATGTCTGCCATTTCTCCAAACACATCCAACCAAAATTTTGAGATAGCCATTTTGTTCAGCGTAGTTGATTTTCAGATAATTATATTTTTGAGGAGGACACTCCCCCACAGCCCTCAGGGCAAAGATTTTAAGTTATGTCCTGGGGGCATATAAGAACGATGTTGGCACAATATATTATTTATTTTTTTTCCTTTAGACCAGGGCACTTTGTATCGAAGAAGTTGTCGTAGAAATTTTGAAGAGGGCTCATTCAATTAAAAATTAGAGTGGCTTGTACCCTTTTTAATAATCGAAAGTGATCGGAAGGCAACTAACACCCCTTCCAAGCCCACCATTTCCCGAAATACATCCAATAAAAATTTTGAGACAGCCATTTTGTTCAGCGTAGTTGATTTCCACATAGAAATTAAGTTTTTGAGGAGGAAACTCCCACACAGCTCTCAGGGCAAGGGTTGTAAGTTATGCCCTGGGGGCATATAATGTTTTTAAAGAAAGTGTTATCGTAGAAACTTAAAAAAGGGCTCATTCGATTGGAAATTCAAAGGGCTAGTGCCCTTTTTAATAGTCGAAAGTGATTGGAGGGCAACTAACACCCCTCTCACGCCCACCATTTCCCCAATCAATTCCAAGCAAAATTTTGAGATAATAATTTTGTTCAACGTAGTTGAAAGTTCTGGAAATTAGGTCTTTGAGGGTGACAAGCCCCCCAAATTCTTCAGGGCAAGGGTTGTAAGTTATGCCCTGAGGGCATATAAGGTTTTTATAGAAAGTGTTGTCGTAGAAACTTCAAAAAGCGCTAATTCGATTGGAAATTGAAATGGCTAGTGCCCTTTTTAATAGTCGAAAGTGATTGGAAGGCAACTAACACCCCTTCCACGTCCACCATTTCCCCAAACGTATCTAATTAAAATTTTGAGATAGCCATTTGGTTCAACGTTGTTGAAAGTTCTGGAAATTTTACCTTCGAGCAGGACACTCCCTCCACAGTCTTCAGGGGAAGGGTTATAAGTTTTGCCCTAGGACATATAAGGTTTTCATTGAAAGCTTTGTCGTAGAAACTTGAAAAGGGGCTCATTTGATTGGAAATTCAAAGGACTAGTGCCATTTTTAATAGTCGAAAGGGATTGGAGGGTAACTAACACCCCTCTCTCGGCCACCATTTATCCAAACACATCCAGTCAAAATTTTGAGATAGTCATTTTGTTCAACGTAGTTGTAACTTCTGGATATTAGGTCTTTGAGGATGACGAACCCTCCCCCCTAGAGCCCTCAGGGCAAGGTCTACAAGTTGTCCCCTCAGAGCCCTCGGGACAAGGGTTTTAAGTTATGCCCTGGGGGCATATAAGGTATTTATAGATAGTGATGTTGTAGGAGCTTTAAAAAGGGCTCATCCGTTTGGAAATTAGAAGGGCTTGTGCCCTTTTTAATAGTCGAAAGTGATTGGAGGATAACTAACACCCCTCTCACACTCACCATTTCCTCAAACACATCCAATAAAAATTTTGAGATAGCTGTTTTGTTTGACGTAGTTAAAAAGTATGTATGTAGTTAAAAAGTATGACGAAGTTAAAGGAAATTCTGTTTTTGAGGATGCCACTCCCCCAAAGCCCTCAGGGCAAGGGTTGTAAGTTAAGCCCTGGGGGCATATCAGTGTTTTTTTTATAGAAAGTGTTGTCGTAGAAACTACAAAAAGGAACCATTCGACTGGAAATTGAAACGGCTAGTGCTCTTTTTAATAGTCGAAAGTGATTGGATGGCAAGTAACCCCCTCTCACGCCCACCATTTCCCCAAACACATCCAATCAAAATAATGAGATAGCCATTTTGTTCAATATAGTTGAAAGGTCCGGACATTATGTCTTTGAGGATGACATCCCCCTCACAGCCCTCGGGTCAAGGGTTGTAAGTTATGCCCTGGGGCATATAAGATTTTTAAAGAAAGCGTTGTCGTAGAAACTTCAAAAAGGGCTCATTAGGTTGGAAACTGAAAGGGCTAGTGCCCTTTTTAATAGTCGGAAGTGATTAGAGAGCAACTAACGCCCCTCTCACGCCCAAAATCTCCCCAAACACATCCACTAAAAATTTTGAGATGGCAATTTTCCTCAACGTAGTTGAAAGTTCTGGAAATTAGGTCTTTGAGGATGACAACCCCCCCCCCCTCAGCCCTCAGGACAAGGGTTATAAGTTTTGCCCTGGGGGGATATAAGGGTTTTATTGCAAGCGTTGTTGTTGATACTTTAAAAGGGCTCATTCGATTAGAAATTGAAAAGGCTAGTGCCTTTTTTAATATTTAAAAGCAATTGGAGAGCAAATAACGCCCGTCTCACGCCCAATATTTCCCCAAACACATCAAATCAAAATGTTGAGATTGCTATTTTGTATAACGTAGTTGAAAGTTCTGGGCATTAGGTCTTTGAGGATGACAACCCCCTCAAAGCCCTGAGGGCAAGGGTTGTAATTTATGCCCTTGGGGCAAATAAGGTGTTTTAAAAAGCGTTGTCGAAGAAACTTAAAAAGAGCTCATTCGATTGGAAATTTGAAATAGATAATGCCCTTTTAATAGTCGAAAGTGATTGGAAGGCTTGACATTTTCATAGGCAGCGCTATAGCTCTGCCTGAGTAAAGAACGATGTTGACACAATGTGTTATTAATTTTTTTTTTTTTTTGGTTTCCATACCAGGGCACTTCGTATCGAAGGAGTTGTCATAAAAACTTGGAAAAGGGCTCATTTGATTGGAAATTGGTACGGATAGTGCCCTTTTTAATAGTCAAAAGGGTTTGGAAGGCAACTAACACCCCTTCCATGTCTACCATTTCTCCAAACACATCCAACCAAAATTTTGAGATAGCCATTTTGTTCAGCGTAGTTGATTTTCAGATAATTATATTTTTGAGGAGGACACTCCCCCACAGCCTTCAGGGCAAAGGTTTTAAGTTATGTCCTGGGGGCATATAAGAACGATGTTGGCACAACATATTATTTTTTTTTCCTTTAGAACAGGGCACTTTGTATCGAAGAAGTTGTCGTAGAAATTTCGAAGAGGGCTCATTCAATTGGAAATTGGAGTGGCCCTTTTTAATAGTCGAAAGTGATTGGAAGGCAACTAACACCCCTTCCAAGCCCACCATTTCCCGAAACACATCCAATAAAAATTTTGAGACAGCCATTTTGTTCATCGTAGTTGATTTCCAGATAGAAATTAAGTTTTAGAGGAGGAAACTCCCACACAGCTCTCAAGGCTAGGATTGTAAGTTATGCCCTGGGGGCATATAATGTTTTTAAAGAAAGTGTTATCGTAGAAACTTCAAAAAAGGTTCATTCGATTGGAAATTCAAAGGGCTAGTGCCCTTTTTAATAGTCGAAAGTGCTGGAAGGGCAACTAACCCCCCTCTCACGCCCACCTTTTCCCCAATTAATTCCAAGCAAAATTTTGAGATAATAATTTTGTTCAACGTAGTTGAAAGTTCTGGAAATTAGGTCTTTGAGGGTGACAAGCCCCACAAATTCCTCAGGGCAAGGGTTGTAAGCTATGCCCTGAGGGCATATAAGGTTTTTACAAAAAGTATTATCATAGAAACTTCAAAAAGCGCTCATTTGATTGGAAATTGAAATGGCCAGTGCCCTTTTTAATAATCGAAAGTGATTGGAAAGTAACTAACACCCCTTCCACGCCACCATTTCCCCAAACGCATCAAATCAAAATTTTGAGATAGCCATTTGTTCAATGTAGTTGAAAGTTCTGGAAATTATACCTTTGAGCAGGACACTCCCACCACAGTCTTCAGGGCAAGGGTTATAAGTTATGCCCTAGGACATATAAGGTTTTCATTGAAAGCTTTGTCGTAGAAACCTGAAAAAGGGCTCATTTGATTGGAAATTCAAAGGGATAGTGCCATTTTTAATAGTCGAAAGGGATTGGAGGATAACTAACACCCCTCTCTCGGCCACCATTTATCCAAACACATCCAGTCAAAATTTTGAGATAGTCATTTTGTTCAACGTAGTTGTAACTTCTGGATATTAGGTCTTTGAGGATGACGAACCCTCCCCCCTAGAGACCTCAGGGCAAGGGCTACAAGTTGTGCCCCGAGGGCAAATAAGGATTTTATTGAAAGCTTTGTCGTAGAAACTTGAAAAAGGGTGCATTTGATTGGAAATTCGAAGGGCGAGTGCCTTTTTAATAATCGAAAGTGATTGGAGGCAACTAACCCTCCCCCCCCCTCTCATGCCCTCCTTTTCCCCAAACACATCCAATCAAAATTTTTAGATAACTCTTTTGTTCAAGGTAGTTGAAAGTTTTGGAAATTAGGTCTTTTGGGGATGACAACCCTCCCACAGCACTCAAGGCAAGGGCTGTAAGTTATGCCCTGGGGGCATATAAGGTTTTATAGAAAGCGTTGTCGTAAAAATTTCAAAAATGGCTTATTCGATTGGAAATTGAAATGGCTAGTGCCCTTTTTAATAGTCGAAAGTAATTGGAGGGAGACTAAACCCCCTCTCACGCCCACCATTTCCCCGAACGCATACAATCGAAATTTTGAGATAGCCATTTTTTTCCACGTAGTTGAAAGTTCTGGAAATTATGTCTTTTTGGATGATAACCCCTCACAACCCTCAAGGTAAGGGTTGTAAGTTATGCCCTGGCGGCATATGAGGTTTTTATAGAAAGAGTTGTCATAGAAACTTCAAAAAAGGCTCATTCAATTTGAAATTCAAACGGGTAAAGCCCTTTTTAATAGTTGAAAGTGATTGAAGAGCAACCAGCCCCCTCTCACGCCCACCATTTTCCCAAACACATCCAATCAACATTTTGAGATATACATTTTGTTCAACGTAGTTGAAGGTTCTGGAAATTAGGTCTTTGAGGATGATAACCCTTCCCCCCACAACCCTCAGGAAAAATGTTGCAAGTTATTTCCTAGGGGCATATAAGGCTTTTATAGAAAGCTTTGTCTTAAAAAATTCAAAAGGCCTCATTTGATTGGAAATTGAAATGGCTAGTGCCCTTTTTAATAGTCGAAAGTGATTGAAGGGCAACTAACCCCCATGTCACACCCACCATTTCCCCAAACACATCCAATCAAAATTTTGAGATAGCCGTTTTGTTTAACGTAGTTGAAAGTTCAGGAAATTAGGTCTTTGAGGATGACAACCCCCTCACAGCCCTTAGGGCAAGGGTTATAAGTTATGCCCTAGGGGTATACAAGGTGTTTATAGAAAGCGTTGTTGTAGAAACTCGAAAAGGGCTCATCCGATCGGAAATTGAAAGGGCTAGTGCCCTTTTTAGTTATCGAAAGTGATTGGAAGGCTTGACATTTTTATAGTAAAGATCGATCTGGGTACAATGTATTATTATTATTTTTTTTTTTTTGGACCAGGGCACTTCGTATCGAAGGAGTTGTAGTAGGAACTTCGAAAAGAGCTCATTCGATTGAAAATAGAAAGGACTAATGCGCTTTTTAATTGTCGAAAGTGATTGTAGGGCAACTAGTCCGCCTCCCATGCACACCCTCACATTTGCCCATTATGTTTAAAAACTAAATGTTGCCTTAAGATTAAATCAAAATACACTGTGTTAATGCTAATTCCCTATAAGGCATCTAAGCAGTATCCCAAGAACGACAGAGGGTATTATGTTCAAACTTTCGGGGCTACTTCTGCTCTAAGATTTAACCAAATCAAAATAGCGTAGGTGTCCAAGCTATCAAAGAAAGTAAACAGATATTTTTTGCGAATGGTATCAAGTTTTCTATTTCAGGTCAACTAGAGGAGGTATGAAACTAAATTAAACACTACTATTTGTATCCAGATTTTTAGAAGGTTGAATGTTGATAAAAAATGCTGAAAATTTTTCTCCAGCATGCAAATAGCAGGCCAAACTATAGAGTCTTAAAAAAAAGAAAAGATTTAAAGTATTATTTTCTTTTTCCCTGAAAAGACTATGTCAATATAAAACGGACAGAAATTAATTAAAAAAAGCTTTTTCCACAAAGTAAGTTTTTCAAAGAAAAGTAAAGAACTCCATTAAACTAAAAATGAGCAAAAAATAAAATCAAATTATCTACCGAGCTTGAAAATACCATAAATCAGCATTGATAAATAAATGAGACCCAAAACGAACATAAATTACAATAAATAACCGAGTCAAACTCAAAACGAGTAGAAATTATCATGAGTAGGGCTCAAAACCATTATGCCTTCCCAATGCCAGAACATAGTTTGCACTTTACTGAAAAAAATACAAATGAATGTGAATTGTCAGTTTAATATACATATACTGATATTTAATAATCAAAATCTTAATATTATTTGATTTACTAAGGTTATGGAGGTATTATGTTCAAACTTTCGGGGCTACTGTGAATGGTAACAAGTTTTCTATTTCAGGTACCGGGTTTGAATCTCCCCCCTCACGAAGTTTTGTCCGGCTCCTAAAAACATAACAAAAATGCGGTATAAAGAATTTTTTTGTTTGTTTTTAAAATGTGTTGCCCCTCCCTTCCCCCACCCTCGACAAAAAAAAAACACAATTTTATGGCCATTAAAACGAACTTGACTATAACTCTGATCCGAAACAGAAAATGAATGTGAATTGTCAGTTTAATATATATATACTGATATTGAATAATCATAATCTTAATATTATTTGATTTACTAAAGTTATGGAGGTAAAAAAATTTATATTTTTTTCAGTAAAGTGCAAATTATGTTCTGGCCTTGGGAAGGCATAGGGGTTTTGAGCCTAACTTATGTTAATTTGACTGTTGACTCTAAGTTGAATTTGACTCAGTTATTTATTGTAATTTCTGTTCGTTTTGGGTTTCATTTATTTATCGATGCTGATTTGTGGTAGTTTCACGCTGGGTAGATTATTTGATTTTATTTTTTGCTCATTTTTGGTTTAATAGAGTTCTTTACTCTTTTTTGAAAAACTTATTTTGTTGAAAAAGTTTTTTTAATTATTTATATACATAAGGCATATTTTTATCACTTCCGGTAGCTGAATTTAGAATAACATCTAATTTCAAACGAGAATCAAGAAAACACTGAAAACGATCCATAAGCAAAAAAAAAAAAAAAAAAAAATCACCGCTTCTTAGTTTGAACGACAGGTTCATATAACACATTGTGAATCTGAATTACTGTCAGAAATTGTTTTACACGGAATGATTTGCGAACCGCACTTGACATAAACCACACCTCGTAAAGTCCATACATTTTTCAATTCAAACTTATTGCGCGCAAGCTTGTAGAATTCTTGCCTTTCCCTGGTTAGAGCCTTATTTACATAGATTTGGGAACCTTTCAAATTCTTGCGATTGCGCAAGATCTCAACTGCAGATACCTCAGTAAAAAAGGTAAGTTCAATCAAAGTTTTTATTTCTGAGGCAGCTCCCAAACGCCTTTTACCCTTGACAACGGATTTATCAAGATTGAGTTCCGTTTCACTGTTAAGTCAAACTAATACTTTCTCACCAAGGTGAGGCAAATACCGAGTGGGAGAGTCTATCCCAGATACAATGACCTTAGTCAGAAGAGTAGACTGGTTTATATCATCCAGCTTAGTCTCAAGCTTTTGGAGCTTTGTGCGATTTTGAACAATTCTTGTCCGACAAATCACCAAGTGATTTTTCAATCAGTTCAAGTTCACCCTTGAATTGAAGATCAATCGCCCAGAAGTACAAAGGGGAGGTGGGATTTGTGAAATAGAAATATTCTGGAAAACTATTGAGGTAGAAAATCTCCAGATTGCTGAGAGAGGGCTTTCAGCCATTCCCACGAAGCCAAAGAAATTAAATAAATACCGAATTTTGAAGTATTTGGGGAAATATCACGTTTGTGTTTTAGACGTTAGTCTCCCCCTAGAAAACAGTGAATGCTCATCCTCCCTTCTCAAAAGTGTTTAAGGCCACGTTTGACATAATAGTAACGATAACAATACATAGACATAAGTCTCATCTTCCAACATTGGTCCAAAGTATTCCCACACTGAAATTTTTTAAATGTTGTCGTAAAGATAAACCTTCTGGCGTTTTTGACTCTTCTTGAAAAACCCTTCAATCACCCCCACGTGACCCCTAAGATATAAGACAAAAGTTTTTGAGTAGTCTTTAGTAGAAAAATACTCAGACTTGGTAAGTGTTCCCAGACTGAAATGTTAAAATTTCTGGTGTAAAAATGAAGCTTCTGGCTAGACCCCGAAGCCGCGCCGAAAAGTCGGCGGTGCGCCGCCGAGCTTTGCATCAGTGCGCTGACGCCGCCACTGATTCTATCGGTGGTGGCGTCACTAATATTCCACTGTTTTTGTTTTTGTTTTTTTTTTCTCTCTTTTTTGGTTATCGATATCGACCTCCGGGCTCTAACCGTCATTTCGGCTAATCTGTTTCTTAAAGATAACTGCTGTCATCTTGGGTTCGCCATGTATATTGGTTTGTAAGAATGAGAAGAAGAAATTTTTTCTGAAATAAACAATTTACCTTCTACTTTAAAATTCTGTCCATTTTTCGGATGAAATGAGGTAGGTAAAAGAGCATTAGACAATTCAGGATGTTATCATAGGCAGCGCAATCGAGCTGCCTAAGTAAAGAACAATGTTGGCACAATATATTATTTTTTTTCCATACCAGAGCAATTCATATCGAAGGAGTTGTCGCATAAACTTCGAAAAGGGCTCATTCGATTGGAAATTGGAATAGCTAGTGCCCTTTTTAATAGTCAAAAGTGATTGGAAGGCTTCTAACACCCCTTCCACGCCCACCATTTCCCCAAACACATCCAATCAAAATTTTAAGATAGCCATTTTGTTCAGAGTAACCGATTTCCACAGAGAAAATATTTTTTTGAGGAGGTTACTCCCCCACAACCCTTAGGGCAAGGGTTTTAAGTTATGCCCTGGGGGTATATAAGAACGATGTTGGCATAATGTATTATTTATTATTTTTTTCCTTTAGACCATGGCACTTCATATGGAAGTTGTCGTAGAAACTTTGAAAAGGGCTCATTCAATAAGAGATTGGAGTGGCTTGTGCCCTTTTTAATAGTCGAAAATCATTGGAAGGCAACTAACACCCCTTCCACGCCCACCATTTCCCGAAACACATCCAATCAAAATTTTGAGATAGCCATTTTGTTTAACGTAGTTGAAAGTTCTGGAAATTAGGTCTTAGAGGATGACAACTACCCTCACAGCCCTTAGGGTAGAGTTGTAATTTATGCCCTGGGGGCATATACGGTGTTTATAAAAAGCGTTGTCGTAGAAACTCAAAAAGGGATCATTCGATTGGAAATCGAAAAGCGTAGTGCCCTTTTTAATAATCGAAAGTGATTGGGAGGTTTGATATTTTTATAGTCGAGATCGATGTGGGTATAATGTATCATTTTTTTTTGTTGTTGTTTGGACCAAGGCACTTCGTATCGAAGGAGTTGTCGTAGGAACTTCGAAATGGGATCACTGGATTGAAAATAGAAAGGGCTGATGTCCTTTTTAATAGTCGAAAGTGATTGGAGAGAAACTAATCCCCCTCTCACGCCCACTCTCCCATTTGCCTTTATATTTAAAAAGTAAATGCTGCCTTAAGATTAAATCAAAATGCACTGTGTTAATGTTAATTCCCAATAAGGCATCTCAGCAGCATCCCAAGAACGACTGAGGGTATTATGTTCAAAATTTCGGGGCTTCTTCTGCTCTTCAAATTTGCCCAAATCAAATTAGCGTAAGAGTATCCAAGCTATCAAAGAAAGTAAACAAATTTTTTTGCGAATGTTATCAAGTTTTCCATTTCAGGTCAACTAGAGGAGGTATGTAACTAAATTAAACACTACTATTTGTGTCCAGGTTGTTAAAAGGGTTTATGTTGTTAAAAATAGCTGAAGATTTTTTTCCAGCATACAAATAGCAGGCCAAACTATAAATTCTTAAAAAACGAAAAGATTTAAAGTGCGTTTTTCTTTTTCCCTGAAAAGACTATGCCAATATACAACGAACAGAAACTAATTAAAAAAACTGTTTCCATAAAATAAGTCTGTCGAAGAAAAGTAAAGAATTCCATGAAACAAAAAATGAACAAAATTAAATCAAATAATCTACCAAGCGTGAAACTACCACAAACCAGCATCGATGAATAAATGAAACCCAAAACGAGCAGAAATTACAATAAATAACCGATCCAAACTCAAAACAAGCAGAAATTAACATAAGTTGGGCTCAAAACCCCTATGTCTTCCCTTGGCCAGAACATAATTTGCACTTTACTGGAAAAAATACAAGTGAATATGCATTGTCAGTTTAATATACATATACTGATATTTAGTAATCAAAATGTTAATATTATTTGATTTATGAAAGTTATAAAAGTTAAAACATTTATATTTTTTCAGTAAAGTGAAAATTGTGTTCTGGTCTTGGGAAGGTATAGGGGTTTTGAGCCCAACTTATGTTAATTTCTGCTCGTTTTGAGTTTGACTCAGTTATTTATTGTAATTTCTGTTCGTTTTGGGTTTCATTTATTTATCGACGCTGATTTGTGGTAGTTTCCCGCTTTGTAGATTATCTAGAGCTAGTATAGAAATATATCTATAGAAATGAATTACATTTTTTTTGCACAGTTAGCAGAGCACACTGAAGTTGAAGTAGCCTTAAACATTGACTTGAAACGTCATAACTTGACCACTTCTTTCAGAAAAGAATTTTGGAGGGTTATTCCGTGCTGATAAGAAAAGAGGGTAAAGGTGCTGTTTAGTTCCTCCTGTAGTGTAGGGTGCAGGAGCCCTATGGTAAAGGTGCAGGTTTGTTCTCCCTTATAAAAACAACTTATTTCAGCAGATACAAAGAAGGAGCCCATTTACAGCATTCTGTGGGACCCCAAGGTCCAATGCTAGTATCACATCCCGCGAGTGGCAGTTTACGCTCGTCAAGTTCTGGCTGTACCGGCCACAAATGCCCCAGCTGAACGGCTTTTTAGCACGACAGGAGTGATAGTGACTGCAAAAAGACCAATGGCTCCAGGCAGAGTGAACAAACTCACTTTTGTTACATCAATTGTAACTGAAGTGATGTAACCGCTGATTTAAAATTGTTGGTGTTGTTAAGTCATGGTATCTGAGTATACAGTGTTTTTTCGATGTTGTCATTTGTTGTTTTTTTTTCACTTTCTTTTCGCATGTATTTGATGAACAGGAGATGTTTGAACTTCAAACTTTGAAAGTTATACACACATTAGCCCAAATCATTAACAAGAAGAAAATGACTAAACATGGGATTTTATACGAACAATGCGATGTTAAACATAAACACAACATAGGTTTCCCTAGGTCTAGTGGCTAAAAATGAGAATTCTACTTTGTCTGATCGACGGTGAACATAAACACTTTCCGCACGGCCCAACAAATTCCTGTTTTGGCATATTGTTCTTGTATGTTTCTAGCCAACCATTTAAAAATCCTTACTAAAATCGAGGTTGAACGTGCTTGGTGAAGTGGAATTTTTATTATTATTTTTGATCAGAAAAATCGGCGCGCCGCCGGTATAAAATCGGCGGCGCGCCACCAACAAAAATTCGGCGCGCCTGGTTGCGCACCGCCGCCGATACTAAACCACACATTTGCTGCCGTCATGTCGGCGTGGCGCGGCTTCGGGGACTACTTCTGGCGTTCCTAACTCTTCTTAAAAAAGCCTCTAATCACACCCCACGTGACACCTAAGATATACGATCAAAGCTTATGAGTAGTCTTTAGTAAAAAATACTCAATTGGCATGGTAAGTATTTTCTCAAGGAACGAGATAACTCCACACATCCAAAGGAAAGGGCTGGGATTTTCTATAAATTGCTTATTTTTTTACAGTTCTGTACTATAGTAAGGAAAGGGGGCATATCTGATCCTGAGTTAATAACTTGCTAAACACTTTTTGGGATCGTTCCAAGGTTCAAGAGAAGCGTGCGTTTTGTTCACAGGAGGGTATTAAGGGGCCTAGAAATGGGCAAAGTACCTTCCGATTCCTATTTATTTTGAAAGTCACAGCCATAAGACCTTGGACAAAAAGAGCCTTAACAGGCAAAATTAATAAGGAGGCAATCAACCACCAAAAAGTCGTTTTTTTATCGACTCGATATTTACATCTTTATGCAAAGAGGACCACACCACTGAGGCAAAAACAGGAAGAAATTCTTCCCTTGAAACGGGACTGACAAATGGGTAAACAACTTCAATCCCGACCTGCTTGAAATTTGTAGCCGTATGTTAATGGGCAAAGGGCACCATAATGCCAAATGAAAAAGGAAGCAATAATATGGTTTAACTGAAAATTATTCCCGAAAAAGGGCCAAAATCATTTTTTGTTTCTGAATATCTTTAAAATTAATAACTAAGGCAAAGAAGACCTAAATATAAAAAAAGAAATTATTTTTGGGGCTTGGCCCACAAAAAAGGGCATAAAACCTTTTTCAGCTTCTTTGGCTTGCCATTCGGAAACGGTAATTACATATAGAGCTTGGCTATGCCTTTTCTCTCTTAACAAGACAGTCTTCCTTGGTAGAATTAAGGCATCTATCATTGTTATCCCCATATCAAGAATCCTTTACGAATCTTTTCTTGCACCATAGTCTTCGCTTCATCTGTCAAAGAAGATTGACCCTCCCCTCTTACATGATTTTGGCTGCCATTATTGACTTAAGTACATTAAATCTCAGCAACCGTCGGCAACGTATTCCACAAAACACACTGCTTGTGGTCAGATACGGGGAAAGACGACCATTAGCTGGAGGTTGACTGAAATTAGCAGTTATAGGCCCCTATTTGTGCCCTTTAGTCTCGCGAGGTTGTCGCCTATTTTCCACGATCTGCTTGAAACTTCTATCTTCGACTAATTGGACCATGAAAACCATTGGACAACAAAAATTTTGAAAGTAAATTTGGCTCCTCTGAAGAAGGGTTAAAGCTCTTCTTTTATTAGGGGACAAGCTTCCCAAATATGGAGGTTGAATATGGCCCGATTTTTTTTCTGATAAGCTTGAAATTTCCAAGGTTTATGGTCTGGGCTAAAGGACCTCGTATTTTTGTTTGAAGAGAGGAGGGTGCTAGAGGGCCCGGAAGCAAGCCATATTTCATAGTGTTTCTGGTTGATTTGCAGTCGTAAGTCTTCTGACCAAGAAGAACCTAATGCAATTTTAAAATCAGTTGCCACCTAAAGGGATCCCAAAAAGGACCATAATGGGTTTTTTTCCAAAGTGGCTTGAAACCTACACATGTGTTCCCCATGGGTTTAAAGGCTGAAAATCCTACATTCGTTTTAATTTGACTATCCATTTTAATTTCTGTTCGCTTGACCATTCATCTATTTATCCATATCACAAAGATGGATCTAGACTTGTCAGCACCCAGGGCAAGAATAACATTTGGTGGCCTTTGGTCAACAAACCCATTATAAGTATCAGGTTAGGGCAATTTTACTTCTTTAAAGAGTATATTTACTTAATTATTTTACTATCATCAACATATTGTTTTATGTAAAACTTCATGGGCAATAGGTTTTAAGGAAAACTCTAAGATTCCATTTAGTCCGGGCGCCACGCTTGGCTATCTTGCTTATTTCAAGAAGGGGGTATGATGGAATGGGGTTATTATGAAACATATACCAAAAGATTGCCTAAAAAAAGCTGATACTGAAAATAAGAACTGCAGTTTAAAACAAGAAGGGGTAGTCTATTAAATTTGTATCCGAACTTCATATTTCCCAAAAAGTGCTATCTAGCGAGAAGGGGCCGCAAAAACCGGTTTCAGACGCCTTTTTGCGGCATCCTTTGTATTGTTGTTGTTTTAGTATCAAGACCGAATCAAGACAACAGACTGAATTGAATGGTATGTTTATTCCTTAGCTATCTCATCAGGGTCCTGTATTCCAAGTTAACCAAATTGCGAGCAGACATATTATTGATAAATACAATTGTGAGTAATTCGGTGGTAGTGCCCAATGTTGCAAATATTTTTTAGCTAAGCTTTGATAATTGATAGTTTTTAAGATATAATAGGTGGAATATAGCTAAACAGGTGGTAATTATTTAGAGCTATACAAAGGACGGTATTGTTTAGTCTAAATGTTTCTAGATGGGTTACTTGATTTTTCTTTTTTTTTATGGAGCTTAGAGTTTCGAGTCTTACTATTTTCCCATTCTATTGGCCATCTATCTACCAACTAAATTGCTATATGTGATGATATTCCACAAATTCAGCATGTAATCCTGCAAGGGCTTTCCTGTACCCTAATGGAATTCCATTCCAATAATAACAGCTATGGGAAGCTTGAATGGACAGTCTTTAGGGACAATGGACTCTTACTGCCAACTAATGGGTGGTGATGGGAGCAGCGGCATCTTGGGGGTGGGAAGGGGTGTGTTACCCCTAAGTTTTTGACCATTTAGTAAATTTTTCATCGAATTGGTATTTATTTTTGTCCATTTCCAAGTTTGGTGATTTAGCGCGTAGATTTGGTTCCTGTTAATAGCCAAATTTGGTAGATCTCGCAGTTCCGTCAAGTTTGGTTGTGATTTATCATTTTTATTGGCTAATCATTTTCTAATATCAGGCTAATTTAAGCTTTTGTAAACACAAAAAAGTATGAAAAAGAAAATTCCAAGGAAAAAAGACACTTAATAGTGCTAAATTAAAAAATTCTGATGCTTCGTAGCATATTGACATTCGCTTTTATTCACTTAAAAGATAGAAGTGACAGCTCTGAAATCCTAGATTTGAAAATTCTATTATATAGTGTAATTGACTGTCCTTAATGGTCATCAGAAAATTCTTGGTGCTTCACTGCATTGCATTGCTTTCTAAGGTTTTTTTCTTTCCTTACATTTTCGTTCATTACAATTTTCTTTCCTTGTTTTCTGAGATACAAATACAAAGAAAAAATCGATGAACTAGTGGTAAATCCCATAAATTTCTGTTTATTAGTAAATAAACAAAGGCAGCTTCTAATATCAATTGTTTTAAAATTTGGACCCTTCAAGGCACAATGCTTGGTTTTAAATTATTTGCTTCTCTAAAGTGTGTATCTAAGAGGCAAATATAAGGCATATACACTTTCTAGTGATGTATTTCAAAATTACTGCCGCTTCGCGGCAGAAACTAATCTTCCCTAACAATTTTTTCTCCAAAGAAGTAAACTTTCATTATTTCAGACGTTTTTTTATTATATAGTTGGCATAGCTGTGATTTTTACAGCATGCATTTGTCACACCCCCCCCCCTCCATAGAAAAAGTAGTAATGACACCAATGTCAAAAACTGAAAATGCAGGAAAAGTGAGTCTTCTGTTACTGGGACTCTATAATACTTAATATCCAAAGCAAAGCAAAGCTTATAGAATGCATGTTTGATCTTTGGACCCGTACTGACTGCAGAGTCCTTGCATTTCCAGTGTACCTATCAGGAGGATTTACAGATAGAACTGGAGTAGTACAGCTGCTTCTAGGTAACCACTAAACCAGACAGTAAACTGCGAGAGATTTGCCAATGAACTGAGCAGCATACATCAAAAAGCTACGGATACCCGTGTCGCTCTTCACACGGGTTTCTATGCCAGGATGAGGTGCACAGATGTAATCGTGGAAGCAAATGACACAGACATTGTGGTCAGCTTGTTTCAGTCTTTTGAGACGATTGAAATGAACAGCCATACCACCCCTAATGTTTGGGTTTGTTTGCGGGACAATGTCATTTCGATCACTGAGTTTGCAAATACACTCCCACCGTCTCTAGTAAATTCCATTGCGTTTTTGCACTGTTTCACCAGATGTGATACTGTGAGCTTCATTTTCTCCAAAGGAGAGAAAACGATCCTTAGAGCAACTGTGCTGTGGTTACCTTCAATATCTACTCTTACTGCACAGATTTTGGAACAAATCGACCGAGTAGTTGAGCTTAAGGAAGATATTATGAAGCTGTAATGTGAGATTTTGATCGCCTCATACAGAAAATCAGAGGAATTTTCGTGTTTGAATGACTTCCGCATTCACTTGTTCCGTCACCGGGAAACCACTGAAGAGCCTGCCTCCCACCGACGACTCGTTTGCCTTACATGTGAAAAGGTGGATTTACCACTGGTCCATTATGCTGCAGACTCTTATGCCCCGCCCCTCGTATCTTTCTCTTCTTGATTTGGATGGGAGATGAAGGACAGATCCACTATTCAGCCATCCACTATTCTTAAAACTTCGTCATATTGCAAGTGTAAATCTTGTGGATAAAAATGTCATGTGTATATAGAGGTTGCAATATTTTGTGGTCTTGTTGCGGGAAGTGCTGCGAGGCCGAGGCTGATTCAGACGAGGAATAATTGTGCGTGAGTTGGAATGTAGGGATACTAGGAAAACTTTAATGAATTTGGGAATGTGAGTATTAAATAGATAGTGTTAATTCTGACTTTGTTTAGTTTATTTACCTGCGTCATTACTGCAATTTGTTCTAACTAATCATGTTAGTTTGTTATGAAGACACTCTATGGCCTCTAGGCATTTTTATCTCGTATTTGGGCTGATAACTACACCTCAAACTTTGTGGAAGATGCATTTTCTTGCATGAAACATCAAAAATGTAATAAAATGTCAAGTTTCGGAGTGTTTCACCCCTCGCAAGCAAGTGCTGTTAGCATTTTTTGAATCAGCATCGTCGACTTAGGGGAGAAGGGTAGGCTAATTTTCGTTCCTGCCCCATTCCGTCGTGGTATGTTTCACACTTTCAACATCCGGCACCCGGAATAATTTAAAAATATTTTATTGGTGGTATCATTTTAGTATAAGAAATCAATCTCATCCTATAGATTAAAACTTAACCTTACTTGCTTTTCCCGAAGAAAATGTCTTTATAATGTCTTCATATGAAAGCTTGCTGGTTTTGTATTAGATCAGGAGTTAATCAGGGTTGTGTTCTATCCCCCTTTATATGGATTATTTTGATGGACTTTGTCTTAAGGAGCACAGGAAACGCAATGGGAGACCACGGAATCAAATGGAGAGGAAAAAGTCTCCTGGACTTAGATTATGCTGATGATTTAATCATCCTAGATGAAAGTGTGAGCAAAATGAATGACGTTTTAGAGGTTTTGCGAGTACAGGGTGCTAGAATAGGTCTGAAAATTAATGTTAAGAAGACTAAGCCACTAAGGCTAGGAATAAGTGAAGATGAAATTTGACGTCTGGTAATGAGAAGATTGATCAGGTGGGCAGCTTCACTTACCTTGGTAGTATTATTAGCAATGATGGTGGGAGCAGTAAAGATGTTAAAAGTAGAATAGCCAAGGCTCAGGTTTTTTTTTTCACAGTTAAAAAAAAGTTTGGAAGAATAGGAAGATAAGTCTGCATACCAAGATTAGAATATTAGAAGCTACAGTGATGGCAGTGGTCAAATATGGCTCTGAAGCATGGACGCTCCAAAAAGCGGATGAAGATTTGCAAGATGTTTTCCAGAGAAATTGCTTAAGGATTATTCTGGGTACCCGGCTGCCTGACTGTATTTCAAACAATAGGCTATACGAAAAATGTGGTTCAATACCGCTCTCTAGGGCTATAATGAAAGAAAGGTTGTGGTGGCTAGGGCACGTTGTGCGGATGAAGGATGACAGATTGTTCTTTTCGGTCAACCGTCTAGGGCTAAACGGAAAGCACGTCGTCCTCGTCTGGGGTGGGAGGACGTCATAAAGAAAGATTTAAAGGAAATGGGAACTTCATGGGCGGGTGTAAAAAGGGAGGCTTTGAATATATTGGGGTGGAGAAGCGTGCGTAGCTTTGTTGGCCTCAGGCGGCTTGGTGCTGCGGTGAGTTGTTAGTAGCAGTAGTAGTAGCACATGAAAGCTTCAAAGCCATAACATGTTGTATATCAAATATGGATTATACTCAAGTTTGCCAGCCGCTGCTTGGCCGTCCTGTTTCAAGATAGATTTAAATTGAATTATAAAGACATTATAATGCATATATACATGTGATTCCCATGGGTTTAAAGGGTGACAATCCTACACTCATTTGTGGCAATTTCTATTCGTTTTAGTTTTGACTTGACTATCCATTTTAATTTCTGTTCGCTTGACCATTCATCTGTTCGCACAGACTTTTCACCGCCTGGGGCAAGAATTACATTTGGTGCTACAGGTCAACAAACCCATTATAGGTATCAGGTTAGTGTAATTTTACTTCTTTAAAGAGCTTATTTATTTAATTGTTTTACTATCATCAAAATATTGTTTTATGTAAAAATTTCATGGTCAACAGGTTTTAAGAAAAACTCTAAGATTCCATTTAACAATATTTTATTGGTGATACCTTTTTAGTATAAGCAATCAATCTCATCCTATAGATTAAAGCTTAAATTTACGTGCTTCTACCAATGAAAATGTTTTTATAATGTCTTCGTATGGAAGCTTCAAAGCCATATCATGTTTTATTTCAAATATGGATTATACTCAAGTTTACCAGCTGCTGCTTGGCCGTCCTGTTTCAAGATAGATTTTAATTGAATTTAAACTGCTGAAACTTCCTTCATTAGAAGGAAATGAAATAAACAGTTGTTTACAGCTTCAGGGCAAACGTTGATGCGTTCCAGAGCTGGGAATTTAGGGTTCGAATTCTATTTGATCACACCTAAAAGCACCTTACATGCTGGCTGCCCCCCAACTCTAGATCCATCCCTGCCATAGAAATATCTGTATCTTTATTTTGACGTGACTATTCATTGTAGCTTCTGTTCATTTTGGTTTGTCATATAGCACTACAGAGACTTTAGCGTAAAGAGCAGAGTTAAGGAATGAACAGCATCCCTCACAGCTGACAGTATTTCTTAGCTTGTCCATTTTTAACGTCGCTGTTTACTTTTATAGAACAAGATAATGGTCAGTTTATTAGAGATAAGGTTAAGTTTCTTTAAAAGAAAAAGTCTTGCACATTGTATCAGCTAGAGCATTCTGGTGCGGCTTCTGGTCCTTAATGCATGATATTTGATACCTACTATTTTTGTTTTTTCGGATTAAGTGTACCTGAAGTATTATGTAACTTTTTTTAGAGGAAAGTTTTCTAAAGAATTTTGTGATCTTGCCAACTAACTTATAGAATATCTTGAAAAATATCAAATCATAATAGTGAGAAAACTCTAAAAGAATTTTGTAAAAATCCTGTGCATCGAAACTTAGCAAACATGACAAAAAAAAAAAAAAAAAAAAAAAAAAAAAAAAAAAAAAAAAAAAAAACTCCCGACCCATTTTTCTTCTCACTGGTTTTTTAGCATTTCTGCTTTTTTTTAATTCCAAATTTTTCTGATTCGTTGATTTACGATACATTTTTCTTCTATAAAACTCACTAGTTGTAAGACCGTTTAAGTCTTAGCTTGTTTTATTACATTTCAAGGTTGGTCAGGCTACCCCCGGTTAGTTTAGCACTTTATCTCTCAAAATTACTTATATCTGCTTAATCCTAAAAAAAAGCGAAACAAGAAAAGAGTAAGTGACGTAAAGTGAACATTTCACGGCTAAAGCAGATTCATTTTCCTTTTAACTTCTACTTTCAACAGTTTGTTTTGAATTAAAAATTAAAGGCAGATTTAAAAAAGGAAACATGTGTATTTTTCAGAAGAATCAAATAAGCGAACAAAACTTAAATATAACCATGCCTCGGTAAATATATTAATGTTTTAATGCTAAATAATCGTATTTTCCGTTCAACCAATTTATACTAGAGAGAGGAAGCTAAGAATCCTTACTGAACAAAGTTCCGACACACTCTTAAAGTTATCCCAGTCAACGGCACAGCATTTAAAAGAAAAAAGAAGAACGGTGTAAGGATAGAATAGAATCTGTAATATAAAGCAAAAATAATTGACAAAATACCAGTTTATGCAAGGGTAAAAATTGTAAGACCCTTTACTTTTCTTACTCAAAAAAAGAAAAAGGGAAGCTATGATTTTGTGTCAGACAAGCAGCTATTTGTCGAAGTTACTGTCATGACAAAGTTACTGTCATG
This sequence comes from Artemia sp. Qi Xiang Cuo, assembly GCF_049724085.1. Taxonomy (NCBI): domain Eukaryota; kingdom Metazoa; phylum Arthropoda; class Branchiopoda; order Anostraca; family Artemiidae; genus Artemia; species Artemia sp. Qi Xiang Cuo. The sequence goes on from NC_142807.1 coordinate 11,743,564, forward strand.
ACAAACTCCGTGAAATCAATTAAACTGAGGATACGATTATCTCTTAGCACATAGAACCAAAAAGAAAACAATAAGCACATTTAGACACAAATTTTCAATGAGTTCGAATAAGATAGTCGACCTGACAGAAAGAGTCTAGGAAGTCAAACTGTGTCATCTAACTTCATTGTGAGTCAAATATTTATCACTGTATTTATCACTTCAGTTATTGTTTAATTTTTCAAGTAACATACAAGCATAAATAGCAAGACATACTCTCTAGCTGACACCGATCTTCCGTCCAGAGGGCTATAACCTAAAATCATTAAGTATAATTAATTAGATTGAAATCTCAATAAAAATTGTTTCTCACAAGACACAACATTTTAATCACAACAAATGGCAACAATTCACAGAAATCAAGGCGTGGCAAACATGATTTTTTTTCAAAATAAAGGGGGGGGGGGAGTAATTTTGCTCATTTTACAATTTTACAATGAAAGCACCCAAAAACAATGAAAATGACAAAAAATAATTTTTCAAAATCTAAAGTTGATTTTTTCTTTTTTTTTTGGGTGGGAGACAATACCCTGTTCCCAAATAACGCCACCGATCACAATGGAGTTTTTATACTGAGATAAAAAATAAACCCAGGATGGGGGATTTGGAGAAGAGGGCAATACCCCTATAAAAAATTGACGCAGGAGGAGAAATACAACCATAATTACGACATTTTATTGCCTGCACTGTAAGTTTTGTATGCTATCAAAGTTGATTCTTTTTCAGCTGTTTCAGCGAAATTACCGACTTGAAAATTCAGAAACTTACTTGAGAAACTAAAATTAACGACTTGAATTAGAAACTTACTTCTGAAAATTACGAATAAGGTTATAATTCACGAGCATATCTATCAGATTTTATTTTTTAATGTTGGCTCACGGAGTTGAATAAGAAGAATAAATATGAGCAAATTTCAATAAAGAACTAATCAATTGATTTTCTGAAACATAACTTGGTACAGAGCGGTTATTAAAATACAAAACGCGGTATGTGACATAGCACTCAAAAATAAATTTTCTATCAATCCAGGAACGCCCGGTTGATTGGTTTAATCAGTATATACTTATCCCCTCTGGGTCTCGAGATATTTGCAATCTTAGAAGCCTGCAAAAACAACCTATAACTAAACTTCGAGCAGTTTTGCAGACCAAAAAGCGTTAAGTTCGCGACTCTTACACAGCAAGGAAGATTGTCACATAAGACCCACCACAAGATGACCAGGAAGGTATGATTGGAGCTCGAAAGAGATATGGAAGCATATTTTCCAAAAAAGTTTTTTGCTTTTCCTTAAAACTTTGAAAAATGTCACTTAACGTCTTTCGTATTTCCACAGCCGAGTAGGCTACTAAGTATCAAAGTCCTTTTGGGATATAAATCCTTATTTCTAGCATGTTTTCTTAGGTACATGTCAAGTTTGAAGTCTTAAAATTTACTTCTTAATTCCTTTTCTGTTTATAATCCACATACAATAGACGTGTCAATGGTAATTTAATAATTATGTAGAATTTATCACTCTTAACCACGCCCATTATATTTACTATAAGGTGAACTGCCGACATCTATATATATTTTAAAGGCAGACTTACGTTGCATGGACAACGTAGAGTTGATCTTATGTCGGCTTTACCGACAATGGTGTTGCGGATAAAACATTTTGATTTTATTTCTTCGTCATCGGTTGAACATTGTAGACATAAAACATTTAAAATTACAAGTTTTTTTTCAAGAACAATTTCCTTAAGGATGGTCTAAACATTGTTGCTAAAACACAACTTAATTATGTAACTCTTGACGCTCAATGAATGTTGTCAGTGCTAAAATATACCTTGTATACAAGCAAATACTGCGTTACTTTATCTAACATATAAAACCAAACTGTTTATACAAAACTAGCGCTTTACTGAAAACACAAAATAATATAGGACTATGGTGCAGTAAAAGCAAACCAATTAAGAATTGGTGATATGCTTTTAATACTGCTTATGCTTGGGCTTTTAAATTAAGATATAGGATAGACAATTGCTTTCAGAGGAAATTTTATTTAGTATTCTAAAGATGGGTTGCCTGGTCAGATGAAAATTCGATGCTGACTCATGCTTTAAGGATGGTCTAAACATTGTTGCTAAACGCCCAATGAATGTTGTCAGTGCTAAAATATACCTTGTATACAAGCAAATACTGCGTTACTTTATCTAACATATAAAAGCAAACTGTTTCCGATTGTTCTCTTCCTTTTTTTGAACGTGCCTTACGTATATGGATCAACTACCAATTAAATCTATATTAATGAAAACAATATCAGTTAAATATCAATGTTAATTAAAAATATAGTGATCTTTTTTTTTATCTAAAAAAGGTAAAGATCTATAAAAGATATTACCACTTTGTTTCTACTAAATTGAGGCTGTTCTTTTATAATTGAATGTTATTAAATTAAAAAAAAAAAAAAAAAAAAACGAAACACACCTGTCAGATACGTGATGTCTGCTTTCAAAACAATCAGGTTTTCTTTTAAACCTAAATGTTTACTTGCAAGGGACTCTAAAACTTACTTAACAAGTGATTAAAATCTTGTTAAACAAGCACCTTTCGACAACTAGCGTACTTCATTATGCAAGAGCAATCCATAGAAGCCTTTATGATTTTCATCGCACAATTGTGCAAATAAACACGCATTCAGTGCACTGCAAGTTCATTAAATAATTTATAATGTAATTGTAAACATTATTAAAAACCGAAAAGTTTTACTACCCTTCCACACCCCCGACAATTTCTTCCTGGAGAATTCTTCCCCAAATGCAAAATTGAGCGGCCAATAGGAAATTAAGACAAACAAAATAAACAAAAAAGTGTATAATTGTATATCAGCAATTATGAAGGACAGCAATTATGAACAAAAAAGTGTATAACTGTATATCAGCAATTATTAAGGACAGCAATTATGAACAAAAAAGTGTATAACTGTATATCAGCAATTATTAAGGACAGCAATTATGAACAAAAAAGTGTATAACTGTATATCAGCAATTATTAAGGACAGCAATTATGAACAAAAAAGTGTATAACTGTATATCAGCAATTATTAAGGACAGCAATTATGAACAAAAAAGTGTATAACTGTAAATCAGCAATTATTAAGGACAGCAATTATGAACAAAAAAGTGTATAACTGTAAATCAGCAATTATTAAGGACAGCAATTATGAACAAAAAAGTGTATAACTGTATATCAGCAATTATTAAGGACAGCAATTATGAACAAAAAAGTGTATAACTGCATATCAGCAATTATTAAGGACAGCAATTATGAACAAAAAAGTGTATAACTGTATATCAGCAATTATTAAGGACAGCAATTATGAACAAAAAAGTATATAACTGTATATCAGCAATTATTAAGGACAGCAATTATGAACAAAAAAGTGTATAATTGTATATCAGCAATTATGAAGGAATGGCGGTTGGTCTTTGTTCAGGCGGGAAGGAGGGGGGAGGGAGGCCTAAAAGAGCACATTTAAATGCCCAAATTGAAATACCAAATCTCCTTCCCCGGCTATGGGGAAGGGGCAGAATTAATCTCCCATTTTCCTTCATTTAGACGAAGTCTGAATAAGAGTGCTGCATGATGATACCTCCCTTCTTATTGCAAAAGATTTTTTCAAATGTTCATTTGTCAGCTTCATTCAACTTAACTAATTTGCTACAGATTTCATAATTTTATATTCAATTATGTGTAAATGCGCATCAGCTAATATGAAGAATGAAACGATTAGTTTTCAGGTGGGGCGGGGGGGGGGATAGATGCCTCAAAGAGTATATCTTAATGCCGAATATTCTAACTCTAATTAGAACTTTAGTTACGTAACGAATTAATTCTAGAGAAAAGGGCGATAAGTGGAAATTAAAAGTAAAGAGAAGAAATAAACTCTAAAATGAGCAGAACTTTTTCCGTATGGAAGGGGAACCGCCCCTCGTGGTCGTAGAAGCTTAGCGGGATGCTTATTCGATCGGAAATTGAGAATTCTAGGGCAACAAACTTTTTTCCTGATCAATTTGAAACTTACAGCCGTAATTCCCTGAGCCTAGGAGACTAATTTACAAACAAATTATTCAAAGGATTGGTTCCTTCTCTGAAAAAGGGGGTTAAAAAACGCCAAATTTTTCGATCGACCTTTAACTTACAGCAAACTTTAGGCTAAAAGGACCCCAATGCAGAAGAAAAAATATTGCTTCCCCTAAAAATGCAGACCAAAAAAGGGAAAGAAATGTGCCAAAATGTTTTTTTCCATTCACTTAAAATGGAAGGGGCTATTTTAGAAACTTGAGAGGATAATTCGAATGAAAATTAAAAGTTCTTGTGTCCTTTTTAGAGGCCGAGAGGTACTGGAGGGCAATAAGCCTCCGTCTTGGTTTATTTTCTGCTATCCAGCCCACCTTTATCTCCTATGATATCGAATCAAATTTTGAGATATCTGTTTTTTTCAAGCTTCGAAGTGTCTAATAAGTTTGCTTTCGGGATTTATATCACCCCCCAAAGCCCCAATGTAAAACTTTCTCTTACCCTGCTATGATATACGAGCGCCTAGAAAGCCGAAAAAAAGGAATCACAATCAAATAGAAATATAAAAATAAATACTTTAAGACATTCTACACCACATTTTCTCTAGAAACATCGGAAAAAAGGACAAATGAGTGATAATTTACCAATAAGTTCTAAAGTGATGATTTATAACTCATTTGTGTAGACACCTTCATTAAATTAATTAAAATACAATTATAACATATTTATAATTAAAAATAAAAATTCTTATAACTGAAAAAGCTACTTACAAATCACTCTCTGACTTCTCTTCGTCTTTGCCAGGAACTGGGTGTCCTTCTCCTTCAAAAAATCCTATATCCTTCAAAATATCCGTCTCATGTTCTGTATTCCTACTGGTGTTATCGTCAATTCCATTGTCAATTACAGTATCAGGTTTAGTCGATTCTGCATCAGATATTATTGCTTTAACACTAATATCCAAGTCCGTTTCTCCATTTATAATCTGCGACTCATCAAAACAGGAAGTAAAATTGTTAACAGAAGCCGGAATTTCTTTAAGCTTTTCACGGCTAATGGAACTCAAAGATGGGACCTCCTGAAGAGTTTCTTCAACTTTTATAGGATCCAAAATCTGACAATCTTGAGTTTCTAGCGAACTTGGAGGTGTTACATCTGGGATAGTTTCTTCCACTTTTGAGAGACTTACGTTTTGCAAATCCCGAACTTCTGCATTACTTAAAGAAGGTATGTCCTTGGGAGTCTCTTCAGGTTTTATAGGACTTTTCAAAATATACGTCTCACATTCTGTATTCCCATTGGTGTTACCGTCAATTCCATTGTCAGTTGCATTATCTGGTTTAGTCGATTCTGCATCAGATGTTATTGCTTTAACACTACTATCCAAGTCCGTTTCTCCATTTATAATCTGCGACTCATCAAAACAGGAAGTAAAATTGTTAACAGAAGCCGGAATTTCTTTAAGCTTTTCACGGCTAATGGAACTCAAAGATGGGACCTCCTGAAGAGTTTCTTCAACTTTTATAGGATCCAAAATCTGACAATCTTGAGTTTCTAGCGAACTTGGAGGTGTTACATCTGGGATAGTTTCTTCCACTTTTGAGAGACTTACGTTTTGCAAATCCCGAACTTCTGCATTACTTAAAGAAGGTATGTCCTTGGGAGTCTCTTCAGGTTTTATAGGACTTTTCAAAATATACGTCTCACATTCTGTATTCCCATTGGTGTTACCGTCAATTCCATTGTCAGTTGCATTATCTGGTTTAGTCGATTCTGCATCAGATGTTATTGCTTTAACACTACTATCCAAGTCCGTTTCTCCATTTATAATCTGCGATTCATCAAAACAGGAAGTGAAATTGTTAACGGAAGCCGGAATTTCTTTAAGCTTTTCACGGCTAATGGAACTCAAAGATGGGACATCCTGAAGAGTTTCTTCAACTTTTATAGGATCCGAAATCTGACAATCTTGAGTTTCTAGCGAACTTGGAGGTGTTACATCTGGGATAGTTTCTACCACTTTTGTGAGACTTACGTTTTGCAAATCCCGAACTTCTGCATTACTTAAAGACGGTATGTCCTGGGGAGTCTCTTCAGGTTTTATAGGACTTTCTATCAGAGAATTTCTAACATCTACCATGCATACAGATGATGTATCCTGAGGAGCTTCAATAGTTTCAATTTCGCTTTTGATTGGCGAGCTTCGACTTCCAAATTTCCCTAGAGAAGATGCATCCCGATGGACTATTTCGGGTTCTGCAGACACTTCGTCAAAAGAATCTCGAACGTCTGTCTTGTCTGTAGATGGCATTCCCCCGGGAGCTTCTTGAAATTCTTGGGGAGTTTCAACCATCGATTCTTTAATTTCAATCTTACAAAGAGGAGGTATATCTCGAATAGCCAGAGGGAGCTCGTACAATTGGGTATCATCAACTAAAACTGTTTTTCCAATGTCAATCAAATTGCATGTGACCTTATCATGACAAGAAAAAATGCGGGCCCGTTCAAATTTTCCATCAAGTTTACAAGCGATCAAATCGCCTATCTCGGCATTATTGATAAAGTTCAAAGGAAGTTCAAAAGCTGCTCGAATTGCTTCCCAAGCATTTTCAGTCACCAAACTTTCATCTTTACTATTCTCGTATACTAAACTATCGATATCTTCTTCAGCTACAACACATGCAGAGACTTCTTCCACTTCTTCCTCAAAAAGAGGGCGAATGCTTTTGACTAGTTCTGGTATTTCTTTCATAGTAGCAATATCGGTCAAATCTTCATTTCCATAGTCAATAAAGATTACACGAGCTTGATCATCCTGGATCGACTTTATTTGCGCCCTATAATATAGCTTATCCAGGTTGAAGACAGCGGCAACTAAGTATCCTTCTTGTGGTGCAGTTTGCAAAGGAGAAAGCTCTCCTATAAGGGCATCTTGGATTTTTTGTTCTAAAACTTCGATTGAATCCTCTCCTTTTGCTTCGTGTTCTTCAAAGATAAGTGCAGTATCTGAATCATTATCAACTATTTCAGGTCGGAGCTGAGGTGGGTAGCTATAAATAGAAGAAGGGATTTCCTTCAATTTTTTAATAGCGACAGTACAACTTTTACCATAATCTATTGAAAGCAAAAATGCGCTTCCCTCGAGCAGTTCCATGACCTGAGCCCTGTAAAACGGACCCGCTTCATCAAAAGTCGCTGCTACAAAGTCTCCAATCTGTGGTTCTTTTTTTAAGGGCTCAAGATCTTTCTTTAAAGCTTCACTAATGATAACTGCCACTGACTCCTTTGTTATAGCCTCTACTTGTTCCTGCTCCAATGTTTCAAGATCTTTGCCTGAAGTCTCATTGATGACAGTTTCAGCTTCAGCCTCAAATTGCGGTGGTATCTTACGTATACATTCGGGGATTTTTCTTAAATTTTTTATTTCTGTAGTATCTTCATTGCCATAGTCCACAAAGTATACATTTACTATGTTTTCTTTGATAGAAGAAATTTCTGCACGATAATAAAGATCATCTACACTAAATATAGCCGCAACTGCATCACCAACCTGTGGATCACCCGACAACGGTTCAAGGTCCCCTGCCAATTCCTTGGAGATTTTATCAATTGGTGTTTCTGCTGAGTCAGTAGCAGGAATAGCAGTCGGTACTGTCACTGCAGTTGGTTCGTGTAGATGAATTTGCTCCCACTGTGGTGGTATATTGCGTATATTTTCGGGTATTTCTCGTAAAAGTTCGATATCTGTAGTATCATCATTGCCGTAGTCAATAAAGTATACATTTACTGTGTTTTCGACAATACAAGAGATTTCTGCACGATAATAAAGATCATCTACACTAAATATAGCCGCAACTTCATCACCAACCTGTGGATCGCCTGACAACGGTTCAAGGTCACCTGCCAATTCCTTAGTGATTTTATCAATTGGTGTTTCAAACTGAGGAGGAATGCCGGCAATCGAACTAGGAATTTTTCTTAATTCTTCAACTTTTACAGCTGATTCATTACCATAATCAATGAAATAGACATTAGCCAGACCATTTTCAATAGACTTAATGTTGGCACGGTAGTACAGGCCATCTTCGTCAAAAATTGCTGAAACAAAATCACCAGCCTTAGGTTCAGAATCTAGTTCCTCAAGAGGACTAGTTAATGCATCAGCTATTATATCAATGGGTAAGTGCTTAGTGATGTTATCAATTGGTGTTTCAAACTGAGGAGGAATGCCGGCAATCGAACTAGGAATTTTCCGTAATTCTCCAACTTTTACAGCTGATTCATTACCATAATCAATGAAATAGACATTAGCCTGATCACTTTCAATAGACTTAATGCTGGCACGGTAGTACAGGCCATCATCGTCAAAGATCGCTGAAACAAAATCACCAGCCTTAGGTTCAGAACCTAGTTCTTCAAGAGGACTAGCTAATGCATCAGCTATTATATCAATGGGTAAGTGCTCAGGTTCCTTCAATACAACACCAGCTTCAATAAGGGCTGACGCAACATCGGTACCGTCTGAATCAATTGATACAGGATGAATATCATCAACCGGCTCAAAAGGTATAATTTGTACAACACTTTTAGCAAGAAGTTTTGATTCAATTATGCTTGAAGTGTATGACTCAGGAACAACAACACCCTTCAACTTACATCGCAAGGCTCTAGCTGGTAAGTCAACAAATCTTGGATGAAGACTGCGGATATTCTTTTTATCAGAATGTATTTCATGAGCTCCGTAATCAAGGAGTAAAACAGTAAATTTCTGGCCTTCGATCTGTTCACATATTGACCTGTTCCACTTGCCGTCGTCTGCTGATCGAACAACAAAATTAGTCCCGACTTCAATAATTTCCTGTTGCATTTCTGACTCAGTCAATCCATTGTAGAAGTCATTAAGCTCATCAAAAAGTCTATTATAGTCATTTCTTTTTGAAACATTACCAATGCCAAAACAAACAGGAGACTTGTAATAACACAAATACGAGTCCTGAGGACTCCCAATCGTGAACGTGGGTGGCAACAAACTACCGTTGAAAGGTGTTTCTACACTTAAACCGCCATATTTGACGTTAAGTGATTCACCATCGTCCCTTAAATTCACTAAAAAAGTTCGTGCCGAAGGGATTTTTCGTACTACAGTAATAGAGAGCGATTTGGCACTCGTTTCTTCCTCAAACCGAGATTTCATCTCGTCACCAGCATCAACAAAACTAAGGGCACATTTACATGCTTGCGCCGGGAGCATCACCTGATCTTCCTCTAAATCTCTCAGATCAGAGAATTCTGTTTGTTGTCTATTTCCGTAGTCAACAAAATATATCGTGGCAGAATTTACACCAACTTTCTCAATAACCCCTCGATACCACATTTCATCTACAGTGAATTTGGCACAACAGACAGTATTCTCTTTGAAATCCGTTTTTGGGGGAATATTGCCCGAAAAATAAGAGTTAATCTTTTCACTCATTTCATCTATTTCTGGAATATTTTTCTCTAGCTGAACATAAAATTCCTTAGGCGAGTTGACGTGAACAACTTGACATTTCTCGGTGGCTCCAACTGACAAGCTTACAGGTTTGAATTTCAAAGCTTTTTTGGCTACTGGGAAAGCAGGAGTTGATGCCTGCAAAGGAACAATAATTTCAAAAGTCAAGACCCCGTGGACAGCCTATTTATAATTGAAAGTAGTTAAGAGATTTTAGCCCCCTTCTCTAGTGAAAGAACGTAATGACGAGAGATTGTATCTATACCCAAACGTTTAATTAGTTTATCATTTTCGTAACTTCCTCCCTATTACAAAACGTAAACAACCCAATCCTACCCTTATGTAAACTAATGCCTATCCCCTTGAATTTATGAGGGTACGAGCCTTTCAGAAGCCCAATCCATGCTCATACAACCACGAATTGAAAAGGAATAAAAAGACCTAGCATTAATATTCATAGACCAAGCGTCTTTTTTTTTTATTATTGCATTTTTTTTAATATGACCAAAGAGGTTCAGAACCTTTTAGAACGGAGAAAGTCATATTCGCTTTAAAAAAACGATAAATACAATAAAAAATAAACTCCTGAAATATACTAAATTCGAAGAACATAATTGGACGAATAAAGAAAACAGACAAAAGAAAAGGGCGAAGATAGCGAAAGAATAACAAATGGAAATTACACTACTAACTAACAACTCATCGCAGCACCAAGCCGCCTGAGAAGCTACGCACGCTCCTCCTCCATCCCAACCAATTCAAAGCCTCCCTTTTTACACCCTCCCATGAAGTTCTCATTTCCTTTAAATCTTTTCTTTATGACATCCTCTCACCCAGACGAGGACGACCTGCTTTCCGTTTAGCCCAAGACGGTTGGCCGAAAAGAACAATCTTCGGCAATCTGTCACAGTTCATCCACACAACGTGGCCTAGCTACCTCAACCTTCCTTTCATTATAGCCCTAGAGAGCGGTATTGAACCACATTTTTCGTACAGCCTATTGTTTGAAATACGGTCAGTCAGTCGGGTTCCCAGAACAACCCTTAAGAAATTTCTCGTGAAAACATCTAGCAAATCTTCATCTGCTTTTCGAAGCGCCCATGCTTCAGAACCCTATTTGACTACTGTCATCACTGTAGCTTCTAATATTCTAATCTTGGTTTGCAGACTTATCCTCCTATTCTTCCAAACTTTTTTTTAACTGTAAAAAAATGCCCTGAGCCTTGGCTATTCTACTTTTAACATCTTCACTGTTCCCACCAACTTTACTAATAATACTACCAAGGTAAGTGAAGCTGCCCACTTGATCAATCTTTTCCTCACACAACGTCACCTTTTCATCTTCACTTATTCCTAGCGTTAGTGACTAAGTCTTCTTAACATTAACTGTCAAACCTATTCTAGCACCCTGAACTCGCAAAACCTCTGAAAGTTCATTCATTTTGCTCACACTTTCCTCTAGGATGCTCAAATCATCAGCATAATCTAAGTCCAGGAGACTTTTTCCTCCCTATTTGATTCCGTCGTCTTCCATTGCGTTTCCTGTGCTCCTTAAGACAAAATCCATAAGAAAATCCATATAAAGGGGGATAGAACACAAGGGGGATAAAAAATAAAAATTATAGATAGGGATAAATACACTAAAAAACTAAGAAATCCAGTTATCCTTAAAAATCGTGTTTCTCTCTTTTTCTAAAGGTTAAATTTCCTAAAATACAAATCCTAGTTATAGGAGCGTTGCCTCTCTTTCTTGCGAGCAAAACAATATAGGTTGCAAAAAAAAGAACAATGATATTTAAGGGTTAGGACACGAGTACTGAGCTGATATAATACTTATTAAAAAAAGACAATATGCATCTTTCGAGCAAAAAGCACAGCCTTGGTCGTAAAAAAAAAAAAGAAAAAAAAAATTATTTATGAACAATTTAACTTGTATCGCCACCCTTACCCTTGCGCAACTTCTACCCTACCACTACTATCATCGTCTCATATAACCTAAAACAAAGCTGCCAAGTTCCAAGATTGGGCACAAGGGACATATTTATTTATGTTTCTCCACCACTTATTACTCTTTTAGGAATAACAAACCAATTGCAACTAGAAGGTTATAGTAGGTCTGGCATTAAAAGTAAAAAATTGCGTTGGCCCCATCCTGGCTCTCCTGCAAATATCTACATTTTATAGTTTCCCTATTTTATCGTATATTTTCCGTTTTGTATAATAGTATAGGCCCGATGTGTCCATGCTTGGGTTCATATAGAGGGGGCCATCGGGATAGCGAACATCAAGTAATTTTACAGATTATTTGGAATCGTGGGTGGAAATTGGTATATGCCACGTTGCAATTTTATTAACTTTTATATTTATAGATAGAACCTTAAACTAACCATGGACTTAGAAGGACACCTTAGCTCAAGAATAATTTCAAAAATTCTGACAAAAAAGTTTTAAACCAAAAGATCATAATCATTTCCACCGCTTTACCGATGACACAAAGCCAAAGCAGTCGTCTCAAAGAGCGAATATCCCATTACTGTTTCCCTATACCTTAAAGTCAGTCTCACGGAGATTATGAGACGGTCAGAACTAATGCAGTAAAGCCAGAAGAGTTACTTATCTGGCAATTGTGTCTCCAGAGGAATCGTACCCAATTCTTATCAGGCAATTGTGTCTCCAGAGGAATCACACCCAATTCTTATCTGGCAATTGTGTCTACAGAAGAATCATACCCAATTTCTATCTGGCAATTGTGTCTCCAGAGGAATCATACCAAATTCTTATCTGGCAATTATGTCTCCAGAGGAATCATACCCAATTGTCTCCAGAGGAACCATACCCAATTCTTGTCTGGCAATTGTGTCTCCAGAGGAATCTTACCCAATTCTTATCTGGCAATTGTGTCTCCGGAGGAATCATACCCAATTCATCTTTACAAATAAAGCCGTGAAAAGATTTAATGAATTTAGCTCCGGAGAATTCATTTATGATCTAATCTTTCTTAGAGAACCCATCTCAGCCTTTCCAATCTTTCAGCACTAAAATGTGGGGAGTACTTCTTCACTCCAAGAGTATTTTAAAATCTAAACCGGCCAATCCTCAACAAGACCTGCATAAAGCATATTGCAGAACATGACTTCTACGTTTATGCTGGGGCTCCCCACAGTAACTTAATGATAATCCAGAGGATACAGAACAGGGATAGTAGGACAGGCTGTATCACTGTTAAAGACTAACTGTTACATTTAAAGGCTATGTTTCATATGGCGTCTGTCTTCTGCAAGTACACTCATTCGCTTTCTTCTAAGGAGCTTTATCTTCTTTTATCATCACTTCTCGGAAGTTAGACCTGATTATCAGAAGGAGGTAAAGCATAGGAAATAGTACATGAACAGCAGCTTTCTTTGGAGCTGTACATACATGTGAAAAGCCATTACTGAGGAGTTAATTCCAATAAAGTCATGTGTCCATTCTTTTGAGGAAGAATTAAGAAAAAAGAACCACAAAACAAGACGAAGTGGCTGGGTTATGGCTTGCAGTAGATTGTGAACAAACAATTTACCTGGTGCCGCAAAGAATAAAAAGAAACTTTTCATTTTTAGTAGACATTATTAATGTAAGACATAACATTTAGTGGTGTACCCATCCTTCCCCCTCTCCATTCTTTAAAATTTAGACTTAATATTCAGTGGTGCCACCCTCCCACGAAAATGCACTTTAAACATAGTTTTACATCGCGTGAGTCATCGCAAATTTAGTGAAATACAAATATTGTACAAATATGGTATAAATTATTTTACATCAACAAAAGGTATTGGGTAAAGAAACCGCATAATAATTCACTAAAAAACAAACAAGAATAGGAGAATACTTTCAGGTAAAACTCAAATTTTTTTTTATTCACAAGCTACATCATATAGTTAGTTGAACTTCAAAACTTGATCCCATAAAACATTGTTTATACTGTATTACAAAGTCTTTACAAATAAAATGTACAGCAAATTTCGTACAATGCCAAGTAAAACCACAGAATATAGTAAACCCTTTGAAAATAGAAAACAAATAAATCCACTAAAAATATGCCTTAAAACACCCTGAAAATTATGTCAAAAAAACAAAACAAAACTTTACAAAAAAAATTTAACTTTTAAAACGAGAAGATTTATAACAGATCAACTTTGTTGGTTTTCTTGAAGTAAGCTTTCATTATGAACTGTATATTAAATGTTGCTTCGGAACACTTTTAAGTTTATATGGAGGTTTGAGCGAAGCCAAACGACAGTCGAAACTCTAAGCCGCACACTGCAGCAAGCAAACAGAGCAGAAAAAGGCGAAATTTATCTTCCAAGATTTCTTCACCGGAGGGCCAAAGTCCAAACAAGGGTTGAAAACCTATACTTCATCAAAGTGAAGTATGGGCCCCTCTACAAGGGTAGAATGTCTTGGTGCAGGTCGGGCTATACAACAGCCATTTGTGAGGGCCGAAGGCCCGACCTGCCACCCATAACTGGTAGGAGGAAATTAGAAAAGCCTGCAAAGCGAGATTTTTGGACGCGAGTAAGGCAAGGTGTCATTCACCGGAGACGAAGGCCCGAGTTCCACGCGATCGGAGCCAGGGGTAGAGCCCAGTGCTAGCAAATCAACGGTCTCTGTACTAAACTCTAAGCACCAAGAATATATATATATATATATATATATATATATATATATAATCCAGAGCATCCTTTTTAGATAATATTAAGACAAAATATACGTAAACTAAAAAAAACGTATATATTAGAGTATATGGTATACTAATGAATTACTGACTTGAAACCAATTTAGCCCAAAAAAGTAGCTTTAATAAATTGAACTCAATAAACAATAAATAAAAGAGAGGGTAACTTACTTGGTCACCACCAGTGTTTGATGTAGCCCAATCCTTTTCACCTGAAAGATAAGACCCTAAGCTGTAACAGTAGAAAGCACAATCATATCCAAGGAAGCAAAAAAAAAAAAGGAACAAGAAAAGGTCAATAATCCTGAAGCATTACAATATATATGATGTTGTTGATGTTACTTGGACATTATATTGTTCATTGCAGGCACCATGCAGAACGAAGTAATGTACATTGAATCATCAAGAATACTGATGATGTTGATGCTAAACCTTGATTTTAATTTTAGCCACTATCATTCAGCTTGTTGCACCCTTTCAAACTCTATGAGAAAAACCAGAAAAAAAGAAGCAACAATTATTTACTAATAGTAACTGGAAGCAACTGAATTACCTCGCCTTTTATGTCATTAAAGCAATTACTTTTGAATTATTTAATTACAGGTTTAGTATGTACTCAATTCTATCCACATCAGCTCACTGTTCAGTACCACTTCATTAGTTTATTGATTGCTAAATGCAAAAAATGTTTTAAAGTCTTTCTGTATTGGTTTTTTATGCTAATATTGTAGAAGTTTATTTGTTTCCTTTTTAATGTTTTATTTCCTGATAAATTATTTGGTGTACATGTAATAATGAAAACATGCTTTAAGACAAAACAAATTTTGGATGCAGCTTTCCACTGATTTTTTTTTACCTACCCGTGTACATGGCCATCACATGACTTATACATAGATTATTTGAAAAAAACTACGTTTTCTAAAGAGTTAAAGAGGCTGAGTTACAAGGTCGAACCTTAAAACGTACAGGGATTAGGAGGCACAGTTGGGGGGCTACCACCCCCAAACCCCCGCTTTCGCAGCCTTTAAATATAAAAAAAAATTTCTTTAAACTGAAAGTAAGGAGCGACATTAAAACTTAAAAAGAACAGAAATTATTCCGTATATGAAAGAGGCTGTGCCCTCCTCAACGCCTCGCTCTTTACGCTAAAGTTTGACTTTCTCACAACTCTTTTTTTAAACAATAAAAACTTTAGCGTAAAGAGCGAGGCGTTGAGGAGGGCACAGCCTCTTTCATATACGGAATAATTTCTGTTCTTTTTAAGTTTTAATGTCGCTCCTTACTTTCAGTTTAAAGAAATTTTTTTTTATATTTAAAGGCTGCGAAAGCGGGAGTTTGGGGGTGGTAGCCCCCCAACTGTGCCTCCTAATCCCTGTACGTTTTAAGGTTCGACCTTGTAACTCAGCCTCTTTAACTCTTTAGAAAACGTAGTTTTTTTCAAATAATTTCTGCACGTTTTTGTACAGTTTATTACTTATTATTGCTTGACTAACTGTTAGCTGATCGTGTCAGGAGTTAAAGTTGGGGGGTTGCCGCCCCCCAAACCCCCCGCTCTTGAACATTCTTGTGTTAAGGCTTTTAATTCCTGAATACTCAAATCACGTCGTACAGGGTGCCTCCTAATCCCTGTACGTTTTAAGGTTCGAACTTGTGACTCAGCCTCTTTAACAGCCCCCCAACTGTGCCTCCTAATCCCTGTACGTTTTAAGGGTCGACCTTGTAACTCAGCCTCTTTAACTCTTTAGAAAACGTAATTTTTTTCAAATAATTTAAAAAAGAAACTGAGTTTCTTTTCAAAGTATATAAAAAAGTTGCTCTGATGGTGAATCGAACCCGAGTTTTCCGCCTGAAAGTCTGAAGTCTCAGCCGCTGGACTATACAAACACAATAGTAATTGTTGTTTAGCAAATAGAAGGTATTTTTGACGCAAGCAAATTCCCAAAAATCTTGATATGTGGTTTTTGGAAAACAGGAAAGGAGTGATCAGATTGAGCTGAAATTTCGACGATAAGCTCCCAGGCCCCAGGAAAGCTTATCCTCTAAATTTCAGCCCGATCAGACAACGTTAAAGGGGGGTTGTGGAGGGAAAAATTAACATGGGCTAATATAGGAAAACGAGGTTTTTCGTAAATGTAAATTCGGGGGATAATTTTTTCGGTCTGAAAATATCAAAAGGCCCTAACAGGTCGAATTCTGCTTCGAATGAGTCCTCATTCAACCGGATCCGTTGCCAACTGTGGCCTGTAGGCGTGGCTAAGAAAAAAAAAAGAGATGAATGTTAATTGGCTATATTTGTTTTTTTTGAAAACAGGTAATGAGTGATCGGAATGCGCTGAAATTTCGAGGTTAAGCTCCCGGGCTCTAGGAAAGCCCAACCTTTAAATTTCAGCCCAATCGGACAACGTTAAAGGGGGGCTGTGGTGGGAGGGTCCAAACTTCCGGCCCAGTTTACCCCATGAAGATAAAGTCGGAGGAGGATGAAATTTTGCAAGTTTCTTAGTTTGAGCTTGGGCTACAAAATGCAATTACCGCCGTCTCTCTGCGACCTCTAGGACCTGAAATCGCTTAACATTGTGGTGGGTCGCCTCTTTATAGAGGCACAAGTGTGCCTCCTTGATCAGCGATGACCAAGCTGCAGCGCAGACACTATACGTGTCCAGCAGCAAACTCTATTGCAGCAGCCAGTTTAGTAATTCAAACACAAAAAAAAGAAGTGAGGTGAAAAGAGAATGAGAAAATAAAATGACAACACAATTAATTTCACCGAAAACAGCTCAAAAAAGAAGGAGAAAAGGACAGCACAGGGGTGGTCCCTTTGATATATAATCATCAGTCTTTCATGAACAATTTGAGTTCCACAGCAGTTCTGAAAGGCAAAGCCAAATAAGTTTAATCACATAGCGACACTTGAGGGGAGGGAATGGTTTAGTATAATCTGACACAGCTTTTTGTTCATATTTTTGGGTAAGAAGGATCCTGGTTTTTCAAACTTAACGCGTCCTTCCCAATTTTTAACTTGGAGCATGTCCTTCGCCTGTTACTAAGAAACACCCAACATACCTCCCTTTCATTGTGCTCCAAAATGAGCCTGTGTGAAGCTGTATAAAGAACAGATACGTCCCTGTTTCATTCGTTTTTTTATTCAAGTATTTTAAATTTGTTATTTCATTTTTCTAAGGATACATCTTATAATTGTATAAGGTAATTCATCCAAATCCTGTGGTAGCACAAGGAATCGATGCTCTGTTTGGCAATACGGAGCCCATGTTCGATTCCTGTTGCCACAAAGTTTGGCAACTGGCCTGCTACCTGTTTCTGTAAAAAGACCCAGGTACGGAAAAGTTGATTAGACGCCTTCTGAACCATTAAAAGCTCTGCAGAATTGTCATCAATTGATATACGTTATAATTTTTAAATGCCTGTTTTCATCATCACACAAGTTATTTTCTTAAACATTTTACTTCTTACTACCTTTGAAAATAACTGTCTTTGCCGGATCTTAAGGATCGGCTGGAGAGACCATGTCACCGACGACGAGATTCATACTCGCACATGCCAACCAGACATCGCCTCCGTTGTGATGCAACGAAGATGGCGATACCTTGGACATATCTTCCGTATGCCAGATCATAGACTCCCTAAAATGCTCCTCAACTGGCAGCCAGAAGGCACCTGTCACCGAGGAAGACCAAAGAATACGCTCCGTAGATCGTACGAACGTACCAGAAGAGCCCTCCAGACGAGTCTCATCCCATAGTGGAAGAACATCTATGCAGCAGCCCACTTGAGGGAAGCTTGGAGACTATTCACTAATGCCCTGTTTGCCTCGGAAGGCACTAGAGGAACTAAGGTCTAAAGAAAGGTTTTTACTTTCAATATTAGCCGAAACCCATTGCTTTCTTTTGGTAATTTTCTTCTTAATATTTGTAAGATTGAATAAGAAAAAATTATAAATGTTCTGTTCACAAGCTCAGCCACAGTTTCTTGTAATCTAACTGGAACCTAAAAACTCATTTACATATGTAATGGCTAGTAGCATGGCCTATGGTAGATGTCACATGCAAGCCTAGCATGACAAGATGAGAAAAAACTCGAGAAGAAGAAAAAATGGGGATATTTACAGAAAGTGAAAATGAAATAAAATATTTCGGCCGAGACCTCCGCTCGGCCGTCCTCAGTGCCAAAAAGAAAACCTTAAAAATGAAGTCATTAAAATAAATTAAAAACCAAACTATAAAACCAACCGCTAGAAATTTAATAAATATACACCAATATTCCTTCCTGAAAGTCTTAAAAAATTTTGGATTAATTATTCTAAAGAGAAAACGTTTAAATGTATAAAAATTAAATCTCTATAAGAGTCCAGATTTTGGTCTACTATTTATACTTCAGGCAAAATGTTTTGATAAGTTTTACTCTATTGCTTTAAATTAAGGGTACGGGGGAAAAAATTAAAAAATATACTGTTTTGAATATTTGCATAATCTTTGGGTAGGACGGATGAAATTCTAACCTCCATTATGTTACAACCTTGAGTATGGAAAATATTAATCAACTATCCCCTTCCACATGCCCTGAATGTTTTATTTTAGTTCCCTTAACCTTCTGACATATCCCTGATACATCCTTTTGACAACCTTGGATGCAAATTGTGCAAGTGTCTTTCGATTTAGTTTAATATTCCCAAAAACATACCCTGAAGATCCAACATCTAACTTCTGAGTTTTTCCCTCGGATATTGCAAACTCTCTTTTGACAATCTGGATACACATTGTTTACTTGGATTTAGTTTTACATCCCCTCAATTTTCCCTCAGATTTTCAACTAAATACCCTAGTCTATTTCTGGGATATTGTATCTGTGCCATTTTGAACAATCAAAAAATTTGGACAATCAATTTGAAAAAATCCAACAATAAATGGGCAAATCAAGAAAATAAATCCGAGTTCATTTCAGTGAATTAATACTTATTTACTTGAATCAATTAATTATCAAGTTTTATCTGTCATGCTTAACCAGTGTGGTCTCAGAAATTATTTACGCCTAGAACCAACGAAATAACCTATTTTCGGGCTTCCAAAACTAGATCAACTGTGAGGAATAGTTCCATAATTGGTTCTCGATACGTTAAAAGAGTTACAGATGCTCACACACCACTTGTATTAAAGCTAAGTTTTTTTCATAATTAATGGTTTTTTGTATTCACAGAAAAGCAAGCGGGAACAATTAAGCAGCACATAGATGCATAACAAACAGATTAACAAATCCCAGCACATATTCAATACCTTGAAATTTTGTTTTTTGCAGTTGCCATTGATTTCTAGTATTGCTTGTGTAACGGTACGAGCCTTGAAAGCAGCAAAAAATGAAAAAAAGTTTGATCAACATAATGTTTATCAAAATTTCAGCAAAAACAGACAACTATAAGGAGGTCAATTGGGGAGGAGATGCAGGGAGCCCTCGCTTTTTGCCCTCCGACCTACATAAAAAAAAAAATTGTTGCATCTCCCTTGAAAAAAATACCCACTCATAATAAAACTTAGAAAAATTTTCCTACAACCACCCTTTCGCGGTTTGGTGCCCCTGGACAACCATGACAGGGACTAAAAGTCACTAAATTACTTAATATATTTGACAAGAGGAAAAAACTTGAGATCACTTCATGAGACGACAAACAATAGTCACCAAAATACGTTTTATTTCTACTCAAAACATGACAACATATTTCTTCCTCTTCTGCTAATTTGACCACGGAAGTGGTCCCTTGTCTGTATTAAATAAAAAAAACAAAACAAGTTTTTTAAACTGAAAGTAAGGAGCGACGTTTAAGTTTTAACGTCACTCCTTACTTTCAGTGAAAAAAAACTTCTTTTTTTTTAATTTTTGAACGTTTTTGAATTAATGCAGGTTTTGATTTTGGCTCACCGTGCATAATAAAAAAAAAAAATTGCATACTAATTTTACTTTTATTTAGTTAAATGGCTTTCTCGAAAGTTGTTAAATTTTATTTACGAACGTTTTTATTAGTAATAAATATACATAACTTACAAATTAACTTACGTAACGAACTTCTATATTCATATATTTTAAATAAGTATATTAGGGGGTTTGCCCCCTAGTCAGTACCTCGCTCTTTACGCTAAAGTTCGAATTTTGTTCCAATTCTTTAAAAATGACCCCTTAATCACAAAGGCCGTTTACAAAAAGTTAAAACAAATCTATTTAAAAAATCTTAACAAAACGAATCAAAAATTTTTTAATAAGTATTTTTGTTACTTTTTCTTACGGATCTGACAAAAATGGGGGGGGGCTTCAAAATCGTTAACCCTCCCCCTGCCGTTACCACGAACTGTCGAACTGTATAACGCAGTACGATCATTCCCTATCTCAACCATTATAAAAACCCGGACCGAGATGCAAGTGCTCTGGAGAACATGTAAACAACTAAAAACATAAGCGACATTCGATTTTTTCTCGAGTAGACAAGTCAGATTTCTCTTGAACGCGAAACTTGGCTTTAACATTGTACACTGACCCGCTAAACAGATTAAATGGGAGGAGCTGTTTGTACACGCCGTGGATGTAGTTCCAAAAATCACTGACCCGTGATCGTACTGTTATATTATTTATATACAGTGGTTACCACGAACTGTTTGACTGGCATGACCGTTTAATTTTCTGATGGCCCGATTACTTTCGATAATTCAACCAGTATGGAAATTATGACATGGATCGTCATGACGTTGAAAGATGACGATCATATTGAAATTGTGACTGACCGTAAACATTCTGAACTGGACTCGTTAGGAGATTTGGAAAATAATAGCCCAAGAAAGGGAAAAAGAGGTATAGCCTTGAGTACAGCTTTGGTAGTTTTGTACGAACATGAAAGATTTAATTATCGCTCAAGATAGGGTTCAAAGGGAGGGTTATATAGACTGAGAGTAAGACTCATGATGAACAAAAATATTCCAAGCGTTTTGCTATATATATATATATATATATATATATATATATATATATATATATATATATATATATATATATATATATATATATATATATGTATATACATATATATATATACTATCTTTATACGTGAGCAATAATTGTATATGTATGCGTGTATGTTCTCGAAAACGGCTCCATATTTTTGGGGGAAAACTGGCAACTTGAGATATTCTCGCATAAAAAAAAAACAAAAAAAACGATCTAGATAGGACAGAAGTCTGAGAAAATTCGTTCAGAACCTTAATTATGGTTTTTGCTAATTACGTCATGCGCTATAATAGTACATCATATATGGCATAATATAAGCATTTTCTTATATGATTTCATGAATAGCACAAATAAGATTGTTGAGTTTCCAACGCAACATTTATTTAAATTATATAATGTCTGTTGGAAGGCCCAAAAAACGAAAATTTGCAGTAGGAGTTACTATAGATGATGATTTTTTGGAACTAACTCCTGAACTATTAAACGTGATAAGACGTGAAATTTGACAAACTAGACCATCAACGGCGGGAGCACCAATACGAAAAGCTATAGCAATGACCACTGCTATACTTTGCAAAGCAATTAAAATCCAAAAACCTATCAAAAATGAGAAGAAAAATCAACGACATGGGTGGATTGAAGATATGTGACAATGACAATTAGAGCGTGTCAAAAAAGATAAGGAGCGGCAATAACACACATAGTTAGAAGACATACGACACCGAACAAGTGAGTGAGTCAAAAATGAAAATGAAGAGCAAAGACAAAAACGGTAAGAAGAAAAGCGGTGGCGTGTCAAAAATTAAAGCGAGTCAATGAATTTCAACCTGGACAGCGAGAATCACAACGCGTATAAAATTGAAAATGATAGCGATGATGATTGGGTTTTGGATTTTGAAATGGATAAGGTCATCAATGTCTACCATGCTTTTGAAAAAAAAAATATGGACTAGATAAATCGTGGGAAGAAAAAGAAGTTTTTGTCCCATACCCTGAACAATATTGTCTGGGTTTAGAAGACAAGCGACAATGAGAATCTATATATAGAAGCCTTCCGCGTGCCGACGCTTCGCGAAAATGTCTGTCTTGATGTTTTGAAAACAAGGCTCTTGTGGCTTTGTGGCAAAGATCAACCTTACCTCTTTGACTTAATTGGAAGAAAGATCATTTGAGGGTTATAGAAACAATCCACCCCCACCCCCCAAATAATCCTTTTATATTTATTTATTTGAAAACGGAGTTAAAAAGTTTGGGTATAAAATTTCTCTTTTGTGGTTCAAGCATACCCCCCCCCCCCGTCACACAAAATGCCACCGGCAATCCTCAATAATAGCTGATAAATAACTTTGCAAATAAATAATAATAACAAAATCCGATAATGAAAATGCCTCCTGCCAAATTTCCTGTTTTTATAAAACAAGCCACTTACGCCTTTTCGGCAAAGCTACGTTTAAATTTCCGGCCAAAAATAAATAAAAAAAGAAGAAAAAATCTATAATTGTAGCGGAAATTAGAACACGAATCATAGAGAAAAAAAATTACATCAAGCTTAATCAGGAAGTTCTTCCTTGCTACATACAGGATAGAATCGGAACTCCTTTGATTGTCAGGCCCAGCTGCAACTACTGCGCTGTAACAAGTATAATTGATTTTTCTAAATGCCTGTTCACAAACCTTTCACAGGGCAATTGCAATGGCAATTTTTTCAGCTATTAGGTCATACGCACTTAAGAAAATACGGACACAAATAATGTTAAACAATAATGTAAAAGCAATAATTTAATAAGTAATAATATAAAAAGTAATAATGTAAAACAAATGATAAGAATGGATTTGAAGAAAATTAGAACTTCGTGGTAGGGGAAAGACTGAAGCTATAGATAGAAGGGTGGAGGAACAGCGAGCACAGCTTTGTTGACGCCAGATAGCTTGGTTAGTAGTAGTTGTAATAAGCATTTAATTTGGACTTGGAAGATAATTCATTCACTTTTCTGCAGTTTGTGGTGTTCAAATTTTATTTGACTGAAATAAAAGCGAACGACGTCTAATTATGTCTTATTTTGTTTCATTGCTAGCCAGTTGCGCTTCAATTGTGAAAATCACAAAATAGGGTACAAAGATCACCCTGGAAGCCTCAAAGTTAGAGAAAGGGCCGTTGAATCAATTTTGCAAAAAAAGAAAAAAAACTTCGACAAGAGATTTGGGAAGAGAAGATCGTCTTTAAAAAGGGTACAAGGGAAAACATCATCGGAGATGGGGGGGGGGGGGACTGACAAAAGAGGACGGGGAAAATTTCCCACAGTCCCGGTCCATTTAGGGATGGTCCGGCTATTTAAAACTTCAGTATCACTGATTGATTCAAAATAGGTAAAACCTAGAACGCGATTCTTAATTGATTTACATGACAAACAGTGTCTTAAACCAGATAGAAACAGATATTAGGAAATTGATAGTCAACCAGGAGAAAAAATTGATTACAATGTGGTATATGAATTTCCTTTCTACACGCAGCATTGAAGAAATAAATGCTTCATAAATTAACGATAAATAAATGTCGATGAGCAACCTGAAAAAGAAAAAAAGAAGGCATGGAGAAAATCCGTCACACCACTTTCGGAGGTTCAGGTCTACCATAAAGTAAAAAAAAAAAAAAACATATGTTGCAATCCTTGCCTTAGCCCATGTTTAGTATGTGGGTTGGGGTCACTCTACTTAAGGCCCTTAGAAGCTTCATTACCCCAATTATTGAATCAAATAAGCTATTGTACAGAAAAGAAAATCCCGTACAGGAATAGAACTGAAAATTTTCTAAGTCCTACTCTATAACGAAAATAGAAATAAAAAAATAATAAAAGATATATAAAAAAAATAATAAAAGATATATAAAAAAAAACATTCAAATAAAATGAAAAAAATACATGCTGTAACCGTAATCATACAAGGATTTGCGTACAGTATAATTAGAAAACTATAGCAGCCCCTACAAAAACCACATCCCCCTCCAACAGCTTGTTAACGATAAGGCAGGCAAACGGCATCTTATTTGAACCAGATCCTACAAGGATTCAAGCTGCATGATGTGGACCAAAGTAGATCCTTAAAGTAGAACCAAAACCAAGAAATTTCCTAAAAAGAACCCAGCTTCTTGTTCAAGGAGGAACAAACAACAAGAATTTATAAAATTTGAAATAATTAATCCACATTCTTTTTTCTTAAGAAGGGGATAAATTCCAGACGCAATGAGGATAGAATGATCATAGAAAGTTCAGTAGAGCTTGGCCAACGCACTTCTACCATATTTCAACTCTTTTTTTTTAAATAAATCAAAAGTAAAGTTGTAGACTTAAACATCTTCTTTTAGTGTTTCCTTTTTTAGATTGTGCGCGCTTGTTGGTTCAAGCACTTTTTTTTTTTAGTGTTTCTTGTTTAAAATTGTGCGCGCTTTATCCGGCGTTCTTTTAGACATCCTTTATTATTGTAAACCGAAGACTGACAGGATCAATGCACTAAGGTAAGGCATATGGGGGTGATATTATTTATTTTAAAAGTACCACCTAACAGTATCTACGGTCAGTTTCACGATCAAGTTTATGAGAGCTGGTTGTTTTGACGTTTGCAGACTTCAGAATAGTTTTGTGTTACAAGAAGAATATAGAACATACTCTCGTAGTCTGTCCAATCCAGGTTATGACTTTCTATTTCTTGAATTTTAATAAATTCTAGCATTACAGAAAAAAAATGACTGAATGGTTGCTCTTTGGTAAATCAAGGCGAGACCAAAATAAAAAGATAAAGAATAAAAGAAATAGGCCTTTTTTCTCTTCTTAACAGAACTTAACAGTTTTGCAGTTAACGTTGATAGCAACGAATTTTTTTTTCGACGAGATCGAGTTTCTTCTTTTGACAATTTTCAATATTCGCTCGCCTTGAAACTTAAAAGTGTCATGGATATACAAGGAAATTTATTTTGTCCCCAGGAGTCAATATTAGGTCTATTCATTCCTTAAAACCACGATTCCCAAGAATTTTTCTTTTTGCTGTTTCAGAATTACTAGTTTTTAGGGCAGTAGCACTTGTTATGAGTGTTGCAATGTTAACACTTAATACATATCGATTTTTCGATTTTTAAAAAAAATATTTTTCGATTCTAGAAGTGATTTTCAGCACATGGGGACAATATAGGTTTTGCGCCGGCGAGGTGGATTGCCTCTCCCGAGCTACTCCCCTTTTTGGTCCCCCAAGACAACTATATCTTTATAGGGAAGCTACTTCTTCTTAAGCTGTTTGGTGCCGTTTATTTTTAGCTTATTATCTGCTTAATTTTCACCCACATCCCTTTTTTCAATTTCGACACCCGCTACCACCAAAACTGCATATGTAAGTTTTTCATCAAAAATGTAATTTCAATTTTTCCCAATTCTTTTATGGTATAAATACTTGTAAAGTCCCCATAAACCATTTGGAAAAATCATGATACATTTCACAGCCCTGGGTCCTTGAAGACAAATAAAAAATCAATTAAACATAAAATTAACAGTGCAATGTTCAATATCTACCTTCATCAAATCTCTGTTTTCCTTCACTTCGGCGGAACCCACCATCTTCTCCTCTATTTCTGGCGAACGTATCATCTTCAAAACGTACACCTTTATCTCTACCAGACTCACGTCGTTTTCCTTCAGGAAATTCTCCTCTCTCCCTAGGCTGACGTTTGAAAGAATCTCCATCTATAAAAAAATATTTTTTTAAAGGACTGGAGCTAAAAGTGGCTAGCACCAACAACAGAAACAGGAAAAAATAGCAATAACAGAATAGATGATGCGAAATCGGAAAAAATTAAAAATCGGCAATGGTGAATACAGTCTGATGAAAATCCCCTTGGGCCCATTAGGGTCAATTTCAATGTCACCAATATACAAATCTCTTCATAGATATATATATGCTTTTAACTACCTTTGTGGGGCTATGAAGCTACCTTTGTGGGGCTTAACTACCTTTGTGGGGCTATGAAGCTTTAGCAGCTTCAATCAAACTAATTAACCCAGTGAAGAAACTTACAGACACAATGTCAACTTTTAAGCTTAGTATCACGATCGGTTATCATGATAATAGAAAAGTTATTTCCCGAGAACACTAATTTAACTTAAATAGAAACTAATTTTAAGCTCTTTTACACAAAAACATAACTATGAAAAATAGAGACACCATCACGTAAACTATCGAAAGGGGGATCCCTACTCGTGATCGATATTACTAAAACGAAAATATATTAAAGGCAGGTAACTTTTTTTTAATAAGAAAGTGAAAAAAAAATATATATTACAAAAAGACTGATAAAAGCTCAAATGTTTCGGCTTCCCGTCAAGCCTAAACTAGCCTAAAAAACTATGGATATGACAAAGACGCTAAAAAAAAAAAAAAAAAAAAAGTGAAGTCAAGATATTCGGATTTTATTATTAGTAAAATTTTTCCTGATGAAAGCAAAGACCGAAGTTGAAACTTGAAACAAACACAAATTACTCTGTCACGGTTTATGAAACGTATTTTTTAAAAACTGCTCCAAACTAACTAGCTCGTGATATTTCCCCATGTTTGTATAATTCTGAAAAAAAAACAGCGCTTTACATTTAACACAAAATCGATTCAACAAAAGTGAAATAAAAACAGTAAAACCCATAAGTGCCCTTCAAAAACTAAATGAACTGAGCTCTCAATAACCTTTATTGGCTATAAAATCAATAACTTTTACAACTTTATTTCAACTCTCTATAACACTCAAGAACGCTTAGTTTTTAGTGAAGCGCTAGTTTTTAGAATTCTTAAAATATAAGGAAACATTCCTAGGCAGTTTGTTTGAAAAGGTTATTCAAAAATATGTTGCATAAACCACGAAGCAGTAATTTTTGTAACTTTTTTAGGTTTTAAAATATTGACAGTAGCCTTTATAAAAAGAAAAAAATCCCCCAACTTAGGCAAAAAAAAGTTATTGAACATGAGTTGTTGATCAAATAGGGCATTAAATATGGGGTTAACTTCACTTCTCTCCTAAGCTTTACCTTAAAATCAAGGATTTTCCACGCAGAGAATGTATTTATCCTTGGCATCTTTGAGGAGTTGCAAATAAAAAATTCATTTTTCAGTGGCATTACTAAAAAAACTTAAGATGTGCAAATTAACTCACAAAAATATGTGTTCTCATTATTTTTGCTTCTTTGACTTTAACATTTTAGGGAAACTGATAATTGGAAATGAATCGGCGCTTGAAAGAGAACACACATTTAAAAAAAATGTTCTATTCAAATTAAAACTTCTATTACCAAAGTCATAAGGTAAAACCGTTGCCACTGAGCTAAAGCGTCTCTTAAACAAGTCGTCTGTATACTATTTGCTTTTTCAAATTACGAGCTTATTACAGGTAGAAATTTAAGACAATAAGGTAGCCTAGACTTTAAAATATTCTTTTAATATTTAAATATTATAATATTAATAATATTAAATATACAAAAATAATATCAAACTATTATCGTCCGATGCAGCTTTTTAGTGCTGTTTTTCACAATAAATTTACAAAATAATAGCACAAAAAGTCTAAAATTAAAAGTTGTGAAGTAAGCCATCAAACATCTCTACAGTGCTGCCTGATAAATAGTTCTATCAGTGGCAATTGAGGGAGAGCATTCCTTTTCTCCATACTTTTGAAAATTTCCTTTTTGAAGTCTTTTATTAGGAGAAGGCACTTTTTGTATTTCATATATATATTAAACGAAAAAGGGAAAAAAGCACAAAGTGCAATTTTCGGTGCACCATAAAGCACTATATGATAAGTAGAATTTATAAACAGCGATTAAATATAAAAATTAGCTTTTGTATGGGCCCTTAAACAATTCTGTACCATACTGGAGTAACCTTTCCATTCTTCCCAGCCTCTCCATTCTTTGAATGGCACCCAAATTGCACTATTAGGGTGCCATATGGGACTTTATGATGGCGTAATCAAGTCAAATTTATAAAAAGCGATATAAAAATTTATAAAAAGCGATGAGATATAAAAATTAACTTTTATGTGGGCCCTTAAAAAGCTCTCTACCATGCTAGAATAACCTTTTAGTTCTGCTAGTCAGTAGACGGCTTATGAATAATATTAAGGGGGGCAGGGAGACGGGAATAAAAAAAGAAGGGGGATTGTAAAGCTCAGAACTAAGGTTTTAAACCACAGAGAATATGATAGCACCCTTTTCATTCTTCCCAGCCTTTCCATTTCTAAAATGGCAACCAATTGCACTTTTAAGGTGCCATATGGGACTTTATGACGGCGTTATCAAGTCAAATTTATATAAAGCAATATAAAAATTTATAAAAAGCGATGAGATATAAAAATTAACTTTTATGTGGGCCCTTAAAAAGCTCTCTACCATACTAGAGTAACCTTTTAGTTCTGCTATTCAGTAGACGGCTTATGAATAATATTAAGGGGGGCAGGGAGACGGGAATAAAAAAAGAAGGGGGATTGTAAAGCTCAGAACTAAGGTTTTAAACCACAGAGATTATGATAGCACCCTTTTCATTCTTCCCAGCCTTTCCATTTCTAGAATGGCAACCAATTGCACTTTTAAGGTGCCATATGGGACTTTATGATGGCGTTATCAAGTCAAATTTATATAAAGCGATATAAAAATTTATAAAAAGCGATGAGATATAAAAATTAACTTTTATGTGGGCCCTTAAAAAGCTCTCTACCATGCTAGAGTAACCTTCTAGTTCTGGTAGTCAGTAGACGGCTTATGTATAATATTAAGGGGGGCAGGGAGACGGGAATCAAAAAAAGAAGGGGGATTGTAAAGCTTAGAACTAAAGTTTTAAACCACAGAGATTATGATAGCACCCTTTTCATTCTTCCCAGCCTTTCCATTTCTAGAATGGCAACCAAATTGCACTTTTAAGGTGCCATATGGCACTTTATGATGGCGTTATCAAGACAAATTTATGAAAAGCGACTAGACATAAAAATTGGCTTTTAGATTAGCCCTTAAACAGTTTTCTAAGATGTTTTAGTGCCCTGCTAGAGAAAAAGAAAGGGAAACAGAAAAGTGGACACATTGGTGCTACCCATGCAAAAAGTGATTTTCCTTTTTGGTTTCGAAACCCAAAAGCGGTTTTCGGTGATGGCGATTCAAATGGTGTACTTTTTCTTTTGATAAGAAGAGCTTTTTCGAGAGTTTTTGGGATCTTTTTAAAAATTCCTGTAAATTTACATATTAAACATGGTTGCAACGACCACTACAATCAAGATTTTTGTGGTTGGTGTGGTTTGTTTTTTCACTTTAAGTCTTATTTAGAAATTACACCCGTTTTACAATATTTCCTTTTCAATTGTAAAAGACAGAGGTGTCAGAAATTATTTCAAATTCTTATCAGCTCATAAGATGCCAAGCCCCAAAGCTTTATGTTGTTTATATGGAACATTTACACAAAATCGAATGTGCTTTAACCAGATTCACTTCTTCCTTTATCTCTCTCACTATGAAGAAAAAAAAATTCAAGGAGTAATAAGAAAATCCCAAAACTTCTGTTTATTTCGAATAGACGTCAAATAAATATTCATAAAATAAATTGCCAACCTCCAGTACTCCGCCAATTCTTTGACTCGAAACCTCTTTGCGGACGCTCATCTCGCTTTGGCTCATTCCAAGTTGATTTTGTTGAAGGTTCTGCATCCCAACCACTTTCGGAAGTCTGTTGCTGTTTCGAATAACGGTCGAAATTAGGATCTTAAAATAAAACAAAAGTCACTCGATTATTCGTTTTGACTTTGATGTCTTTATTTATTCCGAGGCAAATTTCCACAGAAAACACAGATGACGGTACTTGTATGATATACCCCCTACCTAATATTCTTCTAATATATTTTTCTGACGCTCAGTCCTAATGAAACATACAAAAGTAAGATACAAATATAATGCTTTAGAAACAATTTGGGCTATATATTTGCAAATTGGGGGGGGGGGGTTAATTATAGCGAGTCAACATGTCAAATGAGTTAGGTACAATTATTCTGCATATTATGTAGTAAGAATTGTTTTCTGACTTCAAACTATCCAAATACTTTACCCTCACCCCCACCCCCCTAATGTGCAAATGTATAGCCCATATTATAAATTTTCCATCTATTCTGTCACTGCTCTTTGTCTTGTCTCACGCTAAACTGAATGAAATTAACGAAAAAAAACCGTTTCTATAGTGCGTCAATGAAGGAGCAACTTGAACGGTAGGGGGTTTATCATACAAGTACCCAGATGACTAACTATGACTAGCTATGACTGAACTATTAAGACCAATTTTTATGTTTTCTAGAGTAATATATCGTATAATTTACAAGTAATTTACTCAATTTTTAATTTGCTGGAAATACAATAAATTATTAGAAAAATTAGAAACACCACGTCGGCTTGCAGTTGATACATCTCAACTCTAAACTCTTCGACAGTCCGGAAAAGATAACAAATCCCCTAAGATGGGACAAAGCTTGTCCGGAATGGAAATAAAATAGCAAGTAATTTCAATGGATACCCTACTCATGCTATGTACAGATATGCATTGTATTTGATGCGAACAATGACAGAAGCGCGTACTCTCCTTCTCTGCATGGACTCTGCCACAATTTCACAGATTCTCATTCTTATTATCTTTGTTAAGTGCAAATGCATAGCCCTCGTTTAAAGCTAAAGAAAATCAATGAGAGTGTAAATTTTATTTCCCTGAGCGGTAAAATTTTCGCAGTTCAAATTATTGACTTATGAATAAAGTAAACATACCAATCGATGTCTTTTTTTATGCTCTTTGCAAACATAATAATCGTTTTTTCGGAAATGAATTTTACCCCCACTCTTATATATACCAATTCAGGGCATATATTTGTACATTAGGTGGGGGGGGGGGCAAATTTTATTTCTGAAGTAAATGGGAGGTAAGTTTAAACTTTACTCCCACCCAAACCCCCCTAATGTGCAAATATATACCCTGAATTGGTATATATTGGGGTGGGGGTAAAATTCATTTCCGAAAAAAATGATTATTATATTTGGAAAGTGCATAAAAAAGGGCATTGAAAAGGGCATAAAAAGGGTATGTTTACTTTATTTGCAAGTCAATAATGAAATACAGGATATTCCACCTGCAACCCCTTCAACAAGGACGCAGAGCTAGTTAATATTGAGAGCTTGTCGTTCAGATCTGGATGTTCACTTAGATGCAGAACATTAAGAATGGGCCTACGTATGTTTAAACAGCAACTTAGTGAAATTGGCCCCTAAAATAATTATACAGCATTCAATTGACTAAGATATTTTCCTGAAATCGTTTGGATTAATCCTAATTTTTGAGTATATGCTAACGAAGAAAAAAAAAGTTAAGACTCATTTAAGAAGTTTGATGCTAAAATCTTAAATGATGAAAAATTTAAAACTTTCTTGCTCAAATACAATTGGGCATAACTCGGTTATTACTTTTCGAAATAAGATTTTAATATTAATTCCACTGTAAAAACTATCATATGAAATAAAACTTTTGTGAAAAATTGGCTCCTAAATAATTATTTTGTATTCAATTCCCTGAATAATTTGTCTCTTTTTTGGGTATCAATCCATTCTAATTAAATTTTTTTTAGAGAATATTCGCTCATTAGATTCATTGGTCTTTACAGAATACGGAATATTTTGAGAATTATCTGTTGTTATTAGAGAGTATTTTATTCTAATGAAGGCGAGTTGAGTCGATCAAGTACTTAGAACTAGAACCTTGAGTTTGGAAAGTTACTTTAACTAATTTGGATACTGAACCAAATTTTGACTCGTAGAATCTATATCTTTATAGAACACTATTTAATTCAAAGGAAAATCCAGAAAAATTACCCTCTAATTCTTTTAAAAATAGAGGATAATATAATATCGAACTTCTTCAAAGTGGTACTAATAAGACTTCAAAAATCATGAGGCAGAAATCTGAAAATTCTTCAAAGATTTCGATGCAATTAATTTTTAAGATTGGACTCAAAATCGAAGCACAATACCATTCAATTGATAGGTGATAAACATTGCAGAAATAAAAGCAAAGAAGTTACCTCCCCCTTGGAACCAGTATTACCCTTTTTCTGGAATTTAGAATCAAAATTTCTTTGAAGCCGCTCATCTTGCCCTCGTTCATCCCATAATGGTTTTGGAGCTGGCAACTCGCTCTGAGTGTCTTCTGGAGTCGCTTGTCGTTTTGGACGGTATTCTTTCCCTGTTTGCTGGTCGACAATTGGACCTAAAAAAAAATATAATAAAATATTACCAATAGAACAGATCATAATAATCGAAAACCAACAATATCTGTTAATGATTAAAAACTAGATTAAATCGGTGTGTTTTAAAAAACTAGAACCAAGAAATCGAGGAAGAATCAGGTTTACAATAGGAAAAAAAGAGCAATTTTGGCATCGTCCTATTACTAATTTCTACAAAAGGAAAGAATCATGTTTGCAACCATACCTGGACACACAAAGATTGGTACGAGTGACTCTCCGGTCAAATCCTCTTACACCCACACAAGTTGGATTCGTTCCCAATAAACTTAAAAACAGAGGGAATTTGAGGTTCCTTTCAGAAAACCTGATCACTCTAAAAAGCTCCGGTCCAGCTTAAAGTTTCATTCTAGCTGGATTGTTCAATTTCTCGACGAATCACATGCAAGACCTCTCTTTAGTTCCGAGGTGCACTCATGGGTGAATCTCTTTCACCCAGACGTAGGACCTAAACCCCTTTAACCCAGACAATTGGGTTTTAACCCTTTAACCCAGACAATTGGACCCAGACTCTCACCCCTTTAAATATCAAATGCAGCTGATAGAAAATCATAAAAATAATAACATATGTTGTCTACAATCTAGACGTTGTGTAATCACACAAACATGGATTAAGAAAGAGTACAATTATTTCTATGGAAGAAACAAAGCAAGCAACAAAAACCGTATTTTCATCTTTTCATGAGTCATCTTTCAACAATATATTACGTCCTAAAGGTTCAAGACTGAAGCAGCTTAACCTTTGGCCGTAAGGGTTTTGGCAAATACATTCACTCAATCAATTTGTTATTACGGATACTGATGGATTTTCTCATATTTCTTTCCACCCGTTCGTGACTAAGTTTCCTTGTCCTTTTTTTTAATCCCAATTTTTTTCGACTTGTTCTAAGGCCCATTGGAGGCTTGACATTTTTAAGATGGGAAAAAGCAAGGAAGGGATACGCAAAGCAAGGGATAGAGATGCCCAAACAGATAGGGATATTCAAAAAGCAAGAAAGGGATGTGATTTTTAAACTTACAATCTTTATTATACACTTTTCCTTCTTACAACAAAGATAATTGACATTAAACCAGTGTTGAACATAATGCAAGCACAATTTGGCCTAGAACACAAAAATGAATAATCAAATGGCTTGTACCCTAATAACAATAATCGATGCCGAATATGAGATATTTACGGTCAGTGGAATCCCACATAACAGTTCATATTAATTATCTTCAACAAAAAAAAACAAATTAACACGAAGGAAAAAATAATTATAAAGAAACAAAAACGAGGCTGATTTTCACAAGTGGAAAAGAAACAATGGACGGCAAAACCCATATTTCAGTAAGGATCTCCGCCAAGTTGTCCTCAGCGCTTAAAAGAAGAAGGGAAGGATATAAAATTATACAGAAAACCAAAAACTAACCTCTTAAAGTCAGCCGTATCGAGACAGAAAAATAACTGAAACAAAAAACAAGCCAAACAAATGAAAGACCGTTCAAAAATTCAATTGTACAAGAAATCTTTCCCTAAATATTAATGAAGCATGTCTAGTGACATGATTTGTGTTAACACGATCACTGAAGACGGCTTGGTAGATGTCCTTACCAAAATATCTGCTTTGTCTTTTCGTTGTTTCTTTACCATTCACCTCATTTCGGTTTCGTAATTATTTTTGTTTCCGAAAGTCATGTATAGCCAGTGTGGTCTTAAAAAGTATTTCTCTTTTTCTAACAACTATACTCGACTTTCAAATGTCCAGACTTTACCTTCAATTTCAAAAACTGACTTTCAAATGTCAATAATAAATTTAGCTTCCTAGGAAATTGCTTGGATTCCAACAGCAGGTTAAAAAAAATATACAAGTTTACATAACTTCGCCATTTAATAAACAGTTGCTACTGCTGCAACCATGATTATACATTTCTATGCAACAGAATTTGCAGATTCCAAATACCCTATTTAAATGTTTTTTATTAAAATTTGTGGATGAAGTTGTCTGAATAATAAAATGGCCATTTTTTTGGGAAAAGACAAAACACTCCCTAGACTGTATTAACCCCAATCTTTGGATAATTAAATTTTACATATCTGCCCTATACTCTATGGTCTTTAAATTTTTACTTTTTTTCTAATCTTAATGCTTCAAGAAGGAGCACCAAACACCAATCAAGACCAATGTTTTCGCATTATTATGATATTACCCAAAATTGCAGGGGTTCATTTTGTTGTACTTGCTTTCAATAATTAAATATTTAGTTTAACCTTAATAAAAGGCAATAGATTACTAAATCTTGAAACGGTTCCATTCGAAAATGCTTTAAGGAGCATCCTATCTTATACCAGATAATTAGTCTTTATTCAAATTTTTAGTGCCGTCTTAGATTTCATTTCCAAAAGATTGTTTTTTAGTTTGATTTCATTCGATTATATACAAATCAAAACAAGACTAAACTAAACAAGCAAAATCACCTCAGATAATACCAAGAAAGACATTAGTAGAATCTAATCAAACCTGACTCCATTCTTGGTCACCAAAAACCAACTAAGACCTCAACGTAACGATGAAGATAACACTGTATTATTCGGAATCTACGGAACTTATATGACTTATATAGCTGTGTTGAGGGAAATATGAGGCAAAACCAAAACTAAGAAAAAAAATTCTAACTTACCCGGAAATTCTTTGATAAAACAGCAATGTGCTAAAACCGGGAATTTTTTTAGGATTGACCAGCGTCATTTTTATCGTTTTAACCCCTTGGTACAATGGTGGGTTGATGCTGTACTTGGCAGTACCGGGCCCGGAGGGGAGGGAGCGGTTCAATTCCCGATGCCTTAAGGTTAGACGGCAGAACCGCTAGTTGCCCCTGTGAAAAGGACACAGCAACTGAGTTGTCGATTCTACATCTGATGCGTCATCAATGGCTCTGATAGACCTTTACCCTATCCTATTCAATCTTTATCGTTTTAATTAATTGATTAAGAGCCTAAGTTGAAATTCTGGGTTTTGTTAAATGTGACTAAGGCCTTAATAATAATAATAAAAAAAAACATTTTTACTTTAGAGAAGCGGTATGGATCTCCCAGTTTTGAACAAAGCATAATTACAACCCTAACCAATGAAGTGCTGAGCCCGACGTGTCAGTTTAATACGTAAATAACTGGATATTAACGATAAGTAATGAAAAATCTTTAGACAACAAATAAAAAGAGGAAAATAACAAGAGAGAAAAGGCACGCGAAACCTAACCAAGAGGAACCCAACAAAACATAATTACAACCATAGCCAATGGAGGGCAGAG
The DNA here is from genome assembly GCF_049724085.1 of Artemia sp. Qi Xiang Cuo. NCBI lineage: Eukaryota > Metazoa > Arthropoda > Branchiopoda > Anostraca > Artemiidae > Artemia > Artemia sp. Qi Xiang Cuo. Next base: position 11,779,495 of record NC_142807.1, read on the forward strand.
GTCGATGCATCGACTTGGCGATCTAGAAAAACTTTAACTAAAACCCTCCATAAGAAACGTGATACATGACATTAGCTCGGTTTCTGTAGGAAGCAAATTACATAGTATATGGATAATCTTTAGACTCATGGATTCTGTAGATGAATTAAAAAAAAAAAAGTGCAGTGTTAGGTAGGGGAGAGGATTGTCCTCTTTAAATTAATAATTGAGCACCCCTTTGATAATTAGTTTTAAAGATTATGAGCAAGCGTTTGACTCAGGCGATAGAAGAACTTTAGCAAACATCCTTTCCTTGTATGGTATACAAGATACGTACGAGAATATCATTACTGTGGTTTAGGTTGGAATGAAGTTGATAGCTGGTTTCGTATTGAAACATGAGTTAAACAGGGCTGCATTCTACCCCCCATTATAGGTGATCCTTTTGATGGACTTTGTCTTAAAGAGGCTCGACAAAGACATGGACTCAAATGGGAAAGTCAAACTATCCTATACTAAGATCATGCTGATGAATTAAGCATCCTAGATGAAAATGTTCGCAAAATGAATGAACTTTTAGAGGCGTCAAATGAATGAACTTTTAGATGATTTGAGTGTCCTAGGTGAAAATGTTAGCAAACTGATTAGTTTTTTGGAGGTTTTTAGAGCTCAGGGAGAAAAAATAGACTTTAAAATTATTGTTAAGAAGACTAAGCCGCTTAGACTGGGAATAAGTGAAGGTGAGAAGGTGATGTTGGGTAACGAGAAGATTGATCAAGAGCATAGCCAAGTGAAGATGTTAAAAGTATAATAGCCAAGACCTGAGGTGTTTCTCACAGTTTAAAAAAAATGGAGGAATAGGAAGATAAGTCTGCGAATCAAGATTAGGATATTGAAAGCAGTGGTAAAGAATGGCTCTGAAACGTTGGCGCCCCGAAAAAAAAGAATAGGATTTATTAGATTTTTTCCAGAGGAATTGTGTACGGATTCTTTTGTGTATCTGTCTGACTGACTGGATTTCAAACAGTAAGCAGTAAGAAAAATGTGGCTCTATCCCATTTTATAGGCCTACTACGAGAGAAAGGTCTGAGATGCCTAGGACACGTTCCGAGGATCAAGGATGACGGATAGGTAAAGATCAGTCATCTCAGCCAACCATCTAGGACCCAAAAAAAAAGGATGACCCCAAATCGGGTGGGAGATAGTTGCAGGGAAGGATTTAAGGGAAATTGGAACTTCTTTGGAGGGTTTAAAGAGGGAGGTTTGAAATACTTTGGGATGGAGGAGTATTCGCAGCTGTGTTGGCCTAAGGCACAAGTTAGAAGTAATACTAAACACTAAACAGCGACCAATCAATATATAATCTTTGAGCCTTACTCAAGCTTAGTTTTATGCTTTACAATTGATCAGTATTCGTGAGGGCAAAAGTAGCTTAAGAATTAAGAAAAAGAAGGATAAAAAAGGATCTTCTTGAAGTATTGTAATTCGAACAAAAGAAAAATCAAAACTCACCCAATCTACTGAAGACATTTCCCTTAGGGTTTTGTTTATAATGAAGCTGCGAGAACATAGACGCAATTGGCTGATTTTTAGGATCTTCTGAAAACACGCAAATAGCGATATTTTCATCCTGTTTTAATATTTGCAGCTCAACTGATTTGTCAACAAGTAAAGGAGTCAATTCGTCACAGGTGATAATGGGAACATCGGCGTCAAATTGGAATAGGTGACCAAACGGCTTCTGATTCCAGTATTTCATGGACACAGGACGGAAAACTTCCGATCGGTCCACAGTCAGAAAATTTCCGTAATCAATAAACATCACCTCTACATCTTGTGCGATTTCTTTGAGAACCTGCAAATAGGATATATGAATTCACAGCTTAAATTTGGATATCTTGACCTATATGAATTAGTCCCATCCAGCCTCTGTGGATGTATCTAGGATTCTTGTCTTCTAACTAGGTGATGACTATGGCGATGATATGCGTGTCTGTCTGACGCCAAAAGGTGGAATTGGGGGGGAGAGGGGTTCCAATTGTTCTTCTGATCTGGTCCATGATAGTGCATTAGCAGTGGAGGAATTGCAGAGGTCTTCATTAGATACTTGACCGATGTAGGTGATCTCCGCCATGAGATGAAGGCATTTTGTTTCATGTACGGAGATCCGACACTCAAAACTCGGACTTGAAATAGATAATTTGAAATGCAAACATAAGACGGTTAAACATAAACATAAGACCTGAAACTTAGATTTTACATGGGAATTTGTTTAACCATAAGCTCTCCAGACTCACGGACTCCTTGAAAGTTCCAAACATAGAAAGGTTATATGACATATGAATCGTTATTGAAAATTAGAAACTTTTTGTGTAAATTCCAGCAGCTTTTGCTACGCTAAGTTTATTTTTGTTCACTGCATGTTTTGTCCATTTAGTGCCCTGTCACACCGTACTTTACACATCAACTGCATAGATACGTATCCCTCATAAATCCACTCTCTACAGATGTGACATAAGCTTCCTTACGTTTTGCCACAGACAGACACTTGCAATGAAATAGCATTCTATCAAAACGAAAACTATTTCGTGTAAATTTCAAAAGCTTCCACTTCACGAAGGGCTTATTTTTCAGGATTTCATGTTTGTTTCAGCTAGTGCACTATCGCATTTTGTACCGCAGTATCAAATAATGATAAGTAATTTCCTTCTTCCTTAATCCAGAAAAACTCATTCCTCATAACTCTAAACAGTTGGCAATACTCTAGTCTCTAAAGATGTGTTACATACACTTTCTCACATTTTATGAGTTTTAAAAGAAAATATTATTTTAAAACAAGCTAAAAAGGTTAGTAGCTTTCGTTTTAAGTAGCTTTCGTTTTAGTGAAAGGTCGTAGCATAGCAAAGGTTTATAAACAGCAAAGTATAATCATCTACTGAATAAGTACAGTCAAAGCTCTCCAAAAGTGACCCCGCGTACCTCAGCGCCTCTAGAGGGTAAATGTTGTACTAATTAACCGCTCCGAGCCAATAAATTAAATCTAATACAGCTTTACGGAACAAGTATAATCACCTACGGAACTTGTGATTTAGTCGCCAGGTTCGCATAGGTATGGAATCGTCTCCGGAGACGCGGACAAAGGGTCAGTTTTTTGTGTGGAGAGGATAGGTTTTGTCAGTACTTGTTCCGTAGGTGTTTATACTTTGATAAACAGTAATGCATGTTTGTCACAAAAATGGGACACAACACAGTTCCCCAAACGGGCGATGGTCAGCGGATGAAAGTATTTCCTAATAGTGTACCAAGGCACAGCATAGGTATCTAATTTGTCATTGCGCAAGTGCGAAAGAGCCAAGAAGAAATGCGCGACACATGATGTGCCCCGAAAGTCTTGAATTGAGAAGATAGGAACGCACATTACTGTATATATACCTTTGCTATGGCTCGTACCAACAAAATGGTTATCCAAAAGATATTAACTTGACAGAAATTTCCAGTGAATGAACAAATCCAACAAAAATACAACTAAATATTCCCCAGATTTTTGAAAAAAAAGAAAGAAAGAAAAAAAATGGTAGGAAATGGAAAAACACAAAAAAAATTATTTGCTATCTATGAACGTTTGATTAGGTTTCAATTAGCCAGAGATAAATTAAATATTCCTAGGATATCCCCCTCCCTCTTTTTACCATACCAGTTCATGCTTCAGAGGATATAGCAAAAAATAATTTTTTGTTGCACCTTTATACTTGCAACGCCGAAGTCAGGGAGCCCCCTCCTTGGCTCAAAGTCAAATTTTTGTTTAGATACAAGGTCTGGCCGATTGCAGCCGAACGCCAGTGAAAAAGTAACATACTGGTAACAGATACTTTACAACGAGAGATGACAAATACTCTATTTTATTCACAAACCTTAGCTCTGTAGTATGCATCATCTTCTGGAAAGCGTACAACAGCACAGTCACCAATATGACTCTTCACATCAGCATAGAGAAGCGGGGGATTGTTAAGTGCTTTATACACACCTAGAAGTTCACATTGCAGGTTTTCCAAGTCTTCATTTGAAAACCGTTCCAGCTGTCCAAAAAACTTGTTTTCCGGGAAAACCAGCATACACCATACAGATTCTACTTTATTTAAAGTCAGGCGAGGTGGATTGCCGATAGCCTTTGATACTGCCGCTCTTATCCCTTGTTGAGGTGTAAGTGCGTGCACTGCCAATATTTGACTAATTTCTTGTCCTAAAAAGAGAAAACATACAAACATAACATAATACAGGAAGACTAAAATTAGAGTTCATAGTAACTATAAAATATAGTCCATTTAAACTACAATATATAGTCCACAATTACAATTTCTGCAATACTGCCTTTCCATTGCCAACAGATAAAACGCCAAGATAACTAGAAACCTGTATTCTTGATACATTATTCAATTCATTAATTTTTTTTAACATAGACCAGTGGCTTCACATTACCCCCCCCCCCCCCAGGAGGGAGGCTAAATTTAGTAATGCTAAAAGGATTCGGAATTTAGTTTCAATTATGATACAAATCTCGATTTCAAAGATCTGATGTAGACAGGATCCACTATGATTGAGGGTGCTGTGCCATTAACAAATTTTTTTTCTGCATTTTAGCATGGGACTGAGGAATGTGATAGTCCCCTAAAGGAATTTTTTTGCAGTGAAGTTGTTGCTTTATTTGATCCTAAAATTTTCTAATCAAATATTTCAAGAGCACCTACCCGTCGTTCTTTTGAAATTTTTTCTTTTCTTTTAGGGTGACTTGAGTCGTGTTCTTTAATATATTCTTATCAGTCGGAGCTGTAACTTCAAGAATTACGTAAATGTATAACTTCATCTATTGCTACGATATCTGGTATTACTACAATAAACGACTCACTACAGCACTAGCCGTCCGTAGCTGGCACAGCTGTGCGTACTCCTTCGTAATCTGTTTAAATTTTCACTCTCTTCCCGTCCCAGTATCTTTTAAATAATTGTTTTTAGACCTCTTCCACCCATTTCATGAGCGACCTGCGTTTTTTGTCACCTAGATGGATAGCCGAAAGACACAATCTTTGACAATATGTCATCCTTCGTACACAAAAAGTAGCCTAACCCTCTTAACCTTTCGACTATTTATAGTTATTATCCAGTCAACTTCAGTAGCTTTAAATGTACCCAAAGTGCCTAATATATCACTTTGAAATTCTGCCCCATCCAGTGTTAATCTTGATTATTTTTCCAGTCTCCCAAGCGGTATTTTCCCCATTTTTTTTTCCGAATTGTGACAGTCTCAGTCCGCTAATTGTTTCTCAATCTCATTTCCTATTTCTACTTCCTCTCAGTCCTTCTCTGAAATATACCTTCCCTACTTTCCTTGTTTAATATTTTTTTCTCTTTGATGCGGGTTTCTATATTTTTGCTTCCTCTTCCTACAAGAGAGGATAGCTCGTTTTCTTGGGGGGGGGGGGGGGTTCTGAACCTAGGTATTAGAACGGATAAAAAGCGAAATCCAAATTTTGATCATGTAATAAGTTTTAGCTTATCAAAAACAAATCAAACTTGTAGGAATAAATAGTACAGAATTGAAATTGAAAGATCACTGGTAAGAGACAAAAACGGCAGATCAGACCTTTAAAGACATAAGAGACGTAAGAGACAGGCCTTTATAAATGAACCGTTTCGAAACCCCTCAATATATGTACCTAGAAATAACAGCTTCGGTGCTTGAAAATATCCTCATCATGCAAAAAGACCACAACCCTTTAGCGGTTTTACAATACCCAAAGGGTAGTAATATAAAGAACGGTAATATAAATAACATTACACTAAAATTAACGAAATTGCGGTTTTTTGGGATTTTTTTGGGGGGGTAGGGTGGGTAGAGGCTTTAAATATGGTAGAATGAGAGAGTAGTGTCCACCAGTGCATATACCACAGGTGATTAAGCGCTTAGACAAGTTTTAACAGGATGTCCTTGCTCACACGACAGTTAACTAGATAGTTAAACTCTGGGCCAAATTTTCCCTCCTATGTTTTGCACTTTATAAAACAGACTAGACTTCTTGTTGAGCTTTTTGGAAACGTCAAATTACTTAGATTATTTACTTTAATCTCTCTACATTTTAGGCTTTACTTATTAATTCATAGAAATCTCGCTTCATTTTACATTTTACTTAGACAATTCATTTCAATTTCTGATCATTTCAAGTATATCATATATAATTTCAATTCTGCTTATTTTAAGTTCTGAATACTGTTCTTTACTTTCATTTGTAAAACTTCAAAAACAAAGTTTTGGAAAATACTTCTTTTCTGATTAATAACAAACTAGATGTTGTGACAGTAAGGTCACATTTTACGAATGAAGTTTCAGAGGTTGCCAAAATGGTGCGTTTCAGAAATCCAACTGGTACCAAAATGAAAAGTCAGACATCATCAAAATGGAAGAGGGGCATAAAAACAGATTTAGAGAAAGTGAGAATTTCTATGGATGGATCATAGAGTGATGTCCTGAAAGAATGCAGTAGGTAGGTATTAAGCACATCTTTCGTCTTTCCTGATAATAACACATACAAACAAAAACCCATTTTTGGATTTTAATTCCAGAATTTGTGGAATATTTCACCAGAACTCGTGAATTTTAAAAAATCAATATACTATTATTTTGACATTTATTTTTGATAGATGTCACCTCCGTATTTACACCTTACAAAAAAAACAAAAAAACTAATAATAACTTTCATGAAAAAGTATCAGCACCTCAAACATAGATAAAAGTTAGGAAACTTAGAAAAAATCTAAGGCAGAACTGTCATAATAAATACAAATATAAAAATTAATTCATGAGGTCAATTTCACATCTCAATCACAGACTACCTACTTATGAGCTAAAGATCAAAACTAGTTATGTAATCAGAAACCAAAAATTTGCTTTTTCTTTCTTTTACTTTTTAATTCCCAGTAAATATATTATAATTTTAAATAAGAAATATTTCCCCTTTTCTAAAAATTGTAGTTTTCGCCTAAAAATCAGCAAATAAATAAGAAAGATGTATTAAAAAAAAAAAAAAAAAAAAGTTTCCAATTCAGTTCAATAATAACCAATTTCATGTTTTCATGCAAAGCAGAATATCACCGTGGAAATTTTTTTTCTATAAATCCCCCCAAAACCAAATAATAATCCCAACAAAAATAATACATCAAAAATAAAGACATCAAAATCGACATCGACACAAGACCCTTTTTCAGGGCGCTTAAGCATAAAGGATGCTTTTTGGGGACGCGTCCATTCCCTAAGAGTGATACCTCAATAAGGGTTAAATATATCATAACTCAAACAGCATAATTTTAGGACAAAATTAGATCATTTTTCTAGGTTTCAAAACAATATTCGTAAGAGTGCGTATGTATGACATGAACCTAAACTCTGAGAAAAGACGATTTCTGGAAAGAAGTTTTCCAAGAGAGTGGATAAAAAAATAATAATAATAAAAAATATGTAAACAGGAGTAAACCAGGGAGTTGTAAATTTCTAATCCGGAAAGACTCAAACTAGATTGCAAATAACACTGAAAACATTAGAGCATGATGAATATGGGAATAGACATTTAATGATTTTGCAGCCATCGATTTCACGGTCACTGATTGTTATTACGAGCCTGAAAAAGAAATAAATCAGAAAGCTAACCAGATTCCAAATCAAACAGGTGAATGACTAGCTTTTCTCCGCATATCTTCAGCACTTTCATCTTCAGCAATTTATCTGCCACTAAAAATTGAAATTCATCCAAAATCGATTTTGGGACACTTCGCCCTTCAAAGCCATCAAGTGTGCAGTTTAAGGCTTGAGCAGCCATAATCGTCACCGTCTCTGTGCGTATCGGCATAACTTTATCAATTGGCACGTAGCTCACAATCCCTGTGTCAACAGATTTCAGGTAAACTCTAGGTTCTGTAGGCTCTGTAAGGATAAGACAACGTTGATATTGCGAGTTTGGTCCCACAGCACCCAAACACGGTTTCATTGCGGACATTTGACTAACCGGCATCTGCTGCAGGCTGCTTGTATAATTAGGCGAGTTCAAAAACGCCTGCAAGAAAACAAACAGGAAATAAGTTATTATAATAAGTAGTATTTTTGTTTGATTTAAGTGCAAACATATGGATAAAAATTTAGACTAACTTTGTTCAACTTGTCACAAGGAATAAAAAAGGTAGGGTAACTGCTCTACACAACTGAAGTGTTTCAGAGACTTCAAACTCGCCAGCACAGGCCAAACAGCTAAAGTAATGGCTCTCAACTAATCAAATCCTAGCCATTTTGGACCCGATCCAATAATAAACACCAAGAAATTATAAAAAGTCTCGGCTTTCTTAAGACACCGGCTGATGGAATTAAGAGGTCAATTTATACTCACACAGCAAATGCTTGGGAGACCTTTACTTCTCTAAAAAAAAAAAAAAAAAAAAAAAAAAAAAAAAAAAAAAAAAAAACTGGTGAATTAGGCTAGAGATCCTTATAAAAAAAAAGTCAGCTTCTAATGCAATTGTCCAAGTTATACTGCAGTATGCTTGTGAAACACAGCCAATAAAAGCTGAAAATGCGAGCACTTTGGACATGTTCAACCACCACTGACTTCGTTACGTTGCCCGCATTAACAAATGGAACAGAGTACCTAATCTAACAGTTCGTGGCAACAAACTGCAAGTAAGGAGCGACTCAGCCTAGTACCAAACAAAACTCTAAAAAAAGAAATACTGACAACATTGGATAAACCAAAAGAATTACACTTTTATGCTGATTCCAGACATATATAGTTTGAAGCTTAGTGTTACCTATCAAAAATTACAAGCACGAGAATAATTTCCTAATTTTTGAAAAAGGGAGAAAACACCTCGAAAAAGTCAAGAGATTTTGATAAAAATCATGGCATTAGCTTTAGCCTATCAGATAAATTAAATATATAGATTCCAAGTTCCTATCAACAAAACGAAGCCTCTAGGGATGACATTGTAACTTACAGCCCTTCCCTTAGTCCCTGGGAAAAGGGCTGTAAGTTACACAATTTGCACATTGTTCACATAGAGTATTTGTTATTGGGAAATACGAGGAAATATCATATATAGAGCTTTTCTTGGATGGGGATGGGTCCATGGAAAGTTTTTGGGGGCACCTTTAAGGGAAATTTTATACAGGGTGGGTTGGGGGAATTAAGGCACGATTTGAAAAAATGGTTAGAAATAAAAAAAATAATCTTTTTCATAACTGAAAGCAAGGAGCAACATTAAAAATGACAGAAATTAATCATATATGAGGGGACTGCCCCTTCCTCAACCATCACGCTAAAGTATGACTTTTTGTCACGGTTAAATACTTTTTTTTTCAACTGAAAGTAAGGAACAGCATTAAAGTTTAAAAAGAACAGAAATTATTACGTATATGAGGAGGATTGCTCCCTCCTCGATGACCACGCTCTTTACACTAAAGTTTGACTTTTTGTTCCAATCATTTAAGAATGACTCCTGGAACACAAAAGCAGTTTAATCAGAAAAAGTTGTTTTACAAGTTCTAAAAAAAATTTACCGTAAAAGCGAGGTATTGAGGAGGAGACTATCTCCCTCATACACATAATAATTTCTGTGCGTTTTAATGTTGCTCCTTACTTTCAGTTGAAAAACCTTGTTTTTTTTATTGAATTTCATATCGTTTTTCGAATAATACCGGGAAATCCAGCTCTTCCTCCATGGGAAATTCCCTTACCCCACGATAAATTCCTCCATGGAAAGATCCTCCCACATTAATCCCCCCTCCCGAAAAATGTTTGAATACTTCCCAACAACCTATGCTATAAGCGAACAATGGGCTAAGTTCATAGCTTGTAGCCCTTCCCCCGGGGGCTCAGGTGGGGGGGGAGAAGTAATCCTCAAAGACATAGCTATTAGATCTTTCGACAATGCTGGGCAGAATGGCTATCTCAAAATTTTGATCTGATAACTTTGGAGGAAAAGGGATATGGGAGGGGGGGCTAGCTGCTCTCCAATATTTTCGGTCACTTAAAAAGGGCACTCGATTCCGATCGAATGAGCCTTTCCCGATCTTCTAGGATCACTGGTTCCATATGAACACCCTAAAAAAAAATGGCAAAAAAAAAACTAAAAAAAAAAAAAAAAAGAAGAAAAAAAAAAAAGAAGAAGCAAAATTCCACATTTTCGTATATAGAAACTTGAAAACTCTATACAGGGTTATCTGATATGCTAAATCTGATGATGTGGTTTTCATTAAGATCACTTGATGTTTTGGGGGTGTTTCCCCCTTGTTCAAAATTGCCTAATATTCTCATGCTCGTAACTTTTGATGGGTAACATTAAACTTGATGAATACCATATATTTTGAATATGCATCAAAATTTGATGTATCTCAGTTTCTTAGTTTTGGTTACTACTGTGCCGCATCACTCCTTACTTACAGTTCGTTACCAAGAACTGTTTGATGCTTTACGACTGCTCAAATATAAGGGCTGTTGAATTTGAATGAGAGGTATTTATAAACAAACTTAAGACTTTACCGTAAATAGTGATGGTTGAGGAAGGGGCAGACCCCCTCATATACGGAACAATGTCCATTGGCTTTTTGGGCAATAAATTTGCGGCTGCAAGTTTAAAACTAATCCTTGTTAGTTTTAAACCTGCTGCCGCAAATCCATTCAGGAGTAAAAGGATTTTGAATGTGGACCTTTTGAATATTTCGAACGAAATGCTTGCCGGGATTTTTTTTTTCTGTATGTCTGGGGACCATGGGGAGATTGGATGGCAAAAAAGGGAATAAGACATGAACGGATCGTCCTCCAATATCTTTCAAATGTTAAAAAGAAAACTTGAGCTTTTAATTTATGATTGAATGAACTCCCTTCCATGTTAATGTAAATATAATATAAAAAATGGCATTCTTCGAGCATTTTGCTAGTTTAGAGAACGACACACCAACAAGACTTCAGAAAGTAATCATAACGTCGTAGAAATAGAAATAACGAAACATTCAAACAAATCACGGTGCTATAATTTTGTGATATTCAAGGAGAGACAGCTAAGCTCTGGGCTGTTTGGTTGCTGGGGTGAAAAGTAGAAAATTTAAGCCGCAGATTCACGAAAAAATTGGGGGAGGCAACGATTTGTTTCGATTTTTTTTCTTATGAAGATAACTTGAGCTTTTAATTTCTGATTGAATTCGAAGTATTTTTCGAAATTTATAGTGTGGAGAATTTTCTTTTATGATGATTTAATACAAAAATAAATTTTATTTTTAAGATCACACTGTTTCTATCCAATTCTTTTCCCCCTTTTAAATATGGTGTATTTTTTTTTAATTTGTGATTGGATTTATTAAAAAAAAATTGAATTATATTTTAACTGATCCAGATTTGGAAGATAGAAAACCATGACGTTTTTCACCCAGAGAAGAATTGTCCATTCGCCCGAGTCGTTACGTACTTAGAGTTCTTTTAACGAACTGCTTGAAACGGAAAATTTGTTTCTGCGTTAACCGTGCTATGTTTGGTTATATTGAAGTAGAGACAGGAAAGATTTTGGTTATTTAGCTGCTGGGGTGAAATGCATGTGTCAATATCATCTAAAAAGGCTTATTCAGAGATTAGAAGCAGACATTTAGTGAATGGCAGCCTTCATAGTAAGAAACTAAGAACACACCGACAGCAAGTATGAACAAGCTCTAAAGCTGCCAGTAGGAGAATTCAATAGAATTCCAAAATCTACCGACACTAGCAGCACAACTTGTATTTTGACAGCTTTTCTTTGTGCAAAAAGTATATTATGTAAAAATGGTATTTTCGGACAAAATCTGCCAGCAAATTTGAAAACTGCCAAGTAGCGTTGCTTCTTTACTACCCCACTTTTTTCATGACGGATCGACAATTATCTTGAATTACAACAGGTTTTTTGGGTGGCTGCGCCATCCCAATGCTTCTAGGAACTTCATTCGTGAAATCTTGTTTACGATTGACATGCTTTGCATTCAAATCAGTAATGACTCTTGCCCGAAAGATACAAGCCAAACCAAAAAAAAAAAAAAAAAAAAAAATTAGATAAAAAATGGTGCAATGTGCGAAACTTGGAAATCACAGGAGAGATCCAATAAGACCGAAAAACAATATCTTGAACCTTATAGGATCTTAACAGATTCATTTTAGCCAGATCAGAGGATTAACAGCTGGAAAATTGAGATACATCTTCCCATTCAGATACTAACGAAGTCTCAGCCATCCTCAGATCTCGGTCAAAAGTTCACCGCAAAGAGTTCTTTGCAAGACCTTGTCTTCTTCTGTCGCCTGATTTCTAGTCATAGGCCGTCCGAGAAAGGCTGCCTTCTTTTATGCGGAGTACATATCCTAAATATGTTTACCCTTTCTTCCTTGAAACAGCAGTAATGAGAGCCTGGCCAGTTCTATTACGAATTTCAGAGTTACTGATTCTCTGTTGCCAGCTCATATTCAAAATTCTCCTTAGGCACATATTTTCGAACGCAAGAATTCTCTTTTCGAGCTGTTGATTCATTTTCCAGCACTCGCTAGCGTAGAGAAGTATGGAGAGCACATTGCTACTGAAGAAACGGAACTTAAATCGCAAAGAAAATTTGCTGCTCCTCCAAATGGGCTTTAGTCTATTAAAACCTCCGGTCGACTGACCAATTCTGTGTTTAATCTCGGTCATTGTTCCACCATCACAACCGACCCAGCTACCCAGGTATTTGAAATCCTTCACCTGTTCTAGATTTGTATCCTTGTTATGCAGAACAAGTGATGAGCATGTGATGGACATGCTATTTGATTTGTCAAAATTAATGGTTAGCCAGACTTATTTTGAATTTTTCTTAATTGCATCAAGTAGCTGCTGTAACCTCTGTTTAGAATCTTCTACCAAGACTAGGTCATCCACGAAATCTAAATCAGAGAGTTGCTTACTACTTACTTTTACGCCATATCCAGAGTTTGCGTAGTTTATGGGTCTTTTGTAGGTTTGTACTGGGTTTTATGCCACATTTTGTTGGCGTCGAAGATTGTGATGGAGTTTTTCTTCAAACGTAATCTTTCTTTCTTCTTCACTTCTATGTTGAACTCGTTCTGATTTTTACTGTTGCTTGTCTTCTAGACATTACTTGTGCTGTTAGAAGGTCATTCTTTCTTCTTCACTCCATCTTTTACACGTTCTGATACTCGCTTTCTCGCTATCACGTCATAGGTATAAAAACGATCCATTCACTCCTGGGGGGGGGGGCGATGTAATTTATTATATTGAAATGTATTAATAAATACGACGTCAATCATGTGTTTCTTGTGTACTGTTGCCTGCATCATAGACACTTAGAACGATCCAACCACTACTGGGGCAATCATGATGTCACTCTCGTTTTTTTAGGCAATTAAATCCCATGATGCCAATTTTCCCGAAAAACATGGAGCCGCTTTCGATAAACAAAAATACACACATAAATAAATAGGCACACAAACAAAATTATTACTCGTTTAAAGAGATATAGTATATATATATATATATATATATATATATATATATATATATATATATATATATATATATATATATACAATATCTTGTATTTTAAATATTTACGATTTTGAATTTTCAAGAAAGGTTTGGAAACATTTGATTCAAAGATTCTAGAATTTATAAAGGCTTTTTTGTTGTATATTCACTCAGGTTGTACTAAAACTTTCGAGGATGAAAGCTTTTTTATAATTAAAATCAGTTGTTTGCAAAATTATTTATCGAACTGAAAAAGATAAGGATAACACTTAATTCGAAAAAGCTTCAGGTATGGGATTTCTATTTTTCTACAGTTTTAAATGTTTAAATTTGTTTACAGAGGCGGTCACGGACACCGATATTTTAGGGGCAAAAAATTTCGAACACTAATCTAACGATCACAATCATTTGGTAATTTTTGAATTTTTTTTTTCATTAAAATAAAGTAGAGAACACAGTTAATAAATTAAAACAATTAATCAATGAAAACAATCAGTAAATCATTAGTTAATAAATAAAATTAACAAAAAAATTAAAACAGTTAAATAATAAACAAAAGAATAATAAAAAAATTAATTATTAAATTGAAAATAATTTTGTTAATAAATAAAAATTTGCTAAAATTTGGCCTGAAATATTGTGGGAGAGAGGGAGTGGTTAATCAAGATTTTCCCCAGGCGCAAGAAAGTCAAGAGCCACCAATGTTTTTGTATGGGAACCCCCCCAAAAAAGGAACAATATTGTAAAAAAAAAAAAAAAAAAAAAAAAAAAAAAAAAAAAAATAGACAAGATATAGATTAAAGAAGAATTAACCCTTAAAATTTCCAATTTTTTAAATAAGAGATCTTTTTGGAGCCAAACATCTGGATTTTTATAGAACGGAATTATATTTGTCAGAATTTTCCTTGGTGAATGATGAACTCGATATACTTTTATGGAATCCTAAACAAACCTGACCTAAACATTAGAGTACAATTACTTTTTAGAGTAAAAAAAAAAAAATTAAAAAGAAAACTTACTTCAAATGCTTGAATACCGCTTTGAGCCTTCTCTTGAATAACATAGAAATTCGAAGGAGATTCCATGTTTGTGACAACCACATTTGCTTCAAAATTGCTTTGGATCTTCAGTTTCTCATAAGAAGTTGGATTCCCAGGAACCAAGTCAGAAATGGATTTGGGTGCAATCAAATCCCCCAATATATGTGAAACATTCCTTGATTCATAATACAAATGAACTTCAGGGGGGTAAGTTTTCCCAACTTTACAGTCAAATATTTTTCCTTTTGTATAAACTTCAAATTTCTCCGAAAAAATTGCTTCTGAATTGAAATCAATAAGTGAACATCGAACAGAGTAAGTCTTTGGGTTTAGAATTTCGCTTGGTATCTCATATAGATGGTCAATAGGCAACACTTCTTTATGACCGTAATCTACATAATACAAATGTACAGATTCAGGCGATTTGATTTTAGATATAACAGCACGGTAATATTTTCTATCTGAAAGTGATAGGGCTATACATGGGAACGTTTGTCGAGCTTCTGTCAAAGGCTGTAACCTATAATTCTGGGCAATCGTTGTGCTGAGATTCTCTATTTCTTGCAATTCGTCTGCCAATTGGATACTAAATTTCAAAGGTCCTTTATCTACAGAAGATACCCTAACTTTGTGAATTACACCCATATCCAAAACAAGGGGTTCGTAAGTTGTTTTATTGGTACTCTGAATTGGGGCAGTTACGGCACTGAATTGGGGCACTTTGAAAACTGGTGGAGGCTGGTCAAGAGCTGGTACAAGAAGCCCTAATTTCAACTTAGCAAGAACGTCTGCAATATTTCCGTGTTCGTTCCCCATTGTCACTGAGTCTATACCTCCTGTCTTACCTAGTTTTCTTATTGTGAAAATTTGGTTTTGGAGAAGGCTTACAAGCATAGTATGACTAGGGTCGCTAAGGTGTTCAGAAGGCAGTAAAAGCCCAGACAATAAATATTTTACAGCAAGAGGCGGAAAGGATATGGGAGCAGACATAACAGGATCCAATGCTGACACAGGCGTGACACTAGTCAGTGGAACAGTTTCTTCATTTCCATAATCTATAAGCTTCACAGTACAGTCATAATTTGCAGGAAACGCCACAATTTCGCCACGGAACCATTGTTGTCGGAGATATACAAGAACAAGCTCACCTAAAAAAAAAAAAAAAAAAAAAAAAAATTAACAGTCTATGAACATGGTTCAGTTTTGATCAATTCTTAATAATTTAACTGTATTATTTATTCATGGTGATAATAATGCTTAGGCTTATTTTTGTTATGGATTGTAATTTTTGTGGATAGAATTTCCTTAGATTTTTGTAGATGCAACGGGTCCCATTGAATAATCTACAAACCTAATTTGGTTATTAACTGCCTAATTTGGCTTTAATTCGTTTCCCTCTATATACCCGGATTCTCAGCTAAATTTCTAGAAAAGGGTTGAAGTGCTCTCTAGAAGCGTCGGGATGTGAATCAAAGCAGGTAACATTTTTGGCGCTGCTTTCAATTTCACACTGTTTTTACAAAAAAAAGATTGTTCATATCAATCATAGATATAACGTTGAATAATTTCACCAAGTGGCTCGAGGCCAACAGATCTGAGCATGCTCCTCTCGACCTTAATATATTATAATCTTCACTCTTTACCCCCAACTATGTAATTCTAATTTCCTTTAAATCCTTCCGTATGGCCTCTCCTCACCCCATTCGGGGCCAACTGCTTTTCGTTTGGCCTTTTCCAATGACCGTGACTTACATCGTTTTCTTTATTGTACTCCTTTTTTTAAACGTGGCGTTATAGTAAATATTTCCCAAGAACAGTTTTGAATGAAAATAAGCAATTAGAGTATGTAAATAATGGGGAAAGCATAGTTTTTAGTGAAATTTTGTTAATATAAATATCACCCTTTCTTTTCAGTCTATCTGTTTATTTTCATATAGAGAAGAGTACTGTTTATGAATCAAATACTTTTTTTTATTCAGAAGTTCATTTTAGCATAAATTTGTTAATATATTAATTTATACTATTTTCTGATTACTGTGAATATTTTTAAAATGCCCAAACAGAAATGAAAATTTAAAACATAAAGCAATGTAGAAATTCATACTCGTTAATTTAAATAGCTATTGTGGCATTCAAAAATGAACACCAATTTATACTACTTTTATAATTACAAAGAAAAGAGTTCAAGTCAGTTTTCTGTGAGAGGCTTGGCATGGCAATGTGAAAAAATAAGAAGACACACAAAGTTACTAATTTGTAATAAGAGCTATACAGTACTTACAAATGTTTCTCAAATTTCAAGGAAAATACGTGATGCTCCTATTCTTGATATAATATTTTATAGCAACTTAAAAGATTTGGTCAGATTTTTTGAAGAGCTTGTAGATTTTAAGTAAGAAGTTTCAGAGGTTCGTTTTATCTGAAACTCTAAAACAAGCAAAGCTATGTCTGCAGGAACTGATAACGTGGGGGTTCCCCTCACCCTGTCACTTTCTACGGGTCTAAGCGTTTACCCCCTCCCCACGAAAAAAAAACAATCCACCCACAGAAACCCCTCACCTGGAAAATACCCCCTCGCGAAAATTACGGTTTCAAAATTTGAAAATCTTATTTTAGTTGTGTTATTTTTTAGTTTAATTGGCAAGTGCTAAGGGAAGTGGAAAAGAGGAATTTATGTGTAAGTCCTGTCCCCCCCCCCCTTCGTGCAAAAGCTGTCTACTCGTTGACGATCTTCCCGAAAACCCCCACGCACAAAACGTCCGTATCTTTTCCAATGACAGGTACTATCTGTAAGCAATAGACGAATTACAAAACTTAAAAAGGAACTGAAACATCTGCAAAGGGGTTATCTGATTGTTTTGTAGCTAAGGAGTGAGGGAGATACCTCAAAGGGTGCATTTTAATGCCAAAACATTTCAGCTCTCATTGAGCCTTCAGATAAATACAGAATTAGCTCTAAGGGAGAGACGACAGGAGGATGGAGGTAGAAATTGTTTGATAATCCCCAGGCATTTCTAGTCTTTCTTTTTATAAGCCGAAAGTGATTGGAGACTAACCAACCGCAAGGGGTGTTTTTTGGGAGAGATTTTCCACGGGTGGGTATTTTCCACGGGGTCGTTTCCCCAGGGGATGTTTTCCGTGGGGGGGGGTGTGAAGGCCGGCTCCAACCGTCTACATACTGTAATGTTTTTTTTAACACTGCTTATTTTGTTGGTTTCATTTTGTGATATTTTCTATGCTCGTAGCTGGTAATCGTTTGGTTTGGAAAAGGTTAATTACCTGCGTTGGTGGAGCCAACACAAAAGCTGTTTTCTTTTGTGTTTGGAAACTTTTAATTTGATTTTTTTTTCTTAGATGAATTAGACCTTTCCTGAACGCTGAGTAATATGAATTTAGATAACAAAAAGTCGCTTTTTGTTGCACTTTTTTTAAATTAATTAAAAAGATCCTTTTGAAAAATAATTTATCAAAGAAAAGTAAAGAGCCATATTAAACCAAAGACTAGCATAAATAAATCCATATAATAATTCAAACCTAAAATGATCAGTATTAATAGCAGGTACATGCCCCAGAAGTTTCATCTTGATACGCTAAGCCGTTCCAAAAAAAGTGCTAATACACCTGTATCAGCAATCTGTATGCTGTTGCAATCTCTGGTGCAAGGCCTGTAAGTTATACAAGTTGCCTATTGTTAACATATAAGTTTTTTTTATCAAGAAAAGATGGCATGTTTGATCCTATAGATAAAAAAAAAGCATGCAGCATTAAGGTCAAACCTTAGAGAAATATCAAGAAGAATGCCAAACACAATCAAAAAACATTTTCCTTTGTTGGTTGCGAAAAGGAAATACCAGCAATATTTATAATGGCTGATGGTATCAGCCGTCACATTGTTTGGAAAATATTTAATACCATCTTCAAGTAAATCAAGAGGTACTATGTGCATCCAGTTTTAAAAGACATTGTATCTGCAATGTGTCGAGAACAGGTGAGGGTATAAACTCGAGGGTATGAAGTTAAAACTTTCAGGGCATGTTGAAGAAATGTTAAAAAAAAGGGCTAGGAAAGCAACCAGCCCCCTTCCCATGTCCTTTGTAGCTGCAATCTCCTCAAAGACATCTGACCAAAATTCGTTATCTAGATTCACAAAGGTCAAATATTTTCAACGCATATGTTTATTACTTAACGTCCACTAAGGTCTGATTCATCTGCAAAAAAGAGAAATAAATCAGCTTTAATGGTTTGTGACATTGGATTTTCTTTTTTCTTTGCAAAAATAAATCAAAGCTTTTTTATGAATAATCTTGACAGGCGATTTATATCATGACTTTAAAAGACAAACAATTCCAACAAGGTTGAGCATGTAAAAATTCTAACTTGTGTTTTGCCCAATGATATTGCCTAATATTTTTAGAATACTAAAAAACTAAGTTCAGTGGTTCAGTTGCACGATGGTTCAGTTACACGACGGTTCAGTTGCACGATGGTTCAGTTACACGGTCGTTCAGTTGCACGGTGGTTCAGTTGCAAGGTGGTTCAGTTGCACGGAGGTTAATTTACACGGCACTTTAGTTGCACGGTTGTTCAGTTGCTTGTGGTTCGGTTACACGGTGGTTCAGTTACACGCCCACCTTCAAGAAACAATTATAAACCGTCACCTTTTCAAAATTAATCCCAAGCTCCAATGCCAGCTCCAAAGAATTTGACTACAATTGGGCATATTTCAAAATAAAAAGCTTAGCAGTAAAGCTAAGAGAACAAGAATAAAGATCAAAACAGCAATACAGACTATGGGCTCTGAAATTTGCAAAAGAAACCTTACAGCACCTCTTTTTCGAATAAACAGCTAACACCCTTAAAATCCACAAACTGAAATCTATTGTCCAAAAGTATAAGCTTCCTTAGGAGAACAGACTCCTTATTAATGTTTCGTTGCCAATCTCTGGTGGAAAAACATTTTACTGACTGGTAATTGATAATTTGAAGACTGCTCCAAATCTGCTCCAAAGTAATGGAACTGGAGATGGATTTCAGCAGCTGCTTACCTACGAATTGAGGTCCCTATCACCTATATCTATGGGAATAAATTGCAAGTGGATAAAAAACAATCACTCCTCATGGAGTCAGACTTTTGAGCCAAGTCACACATTTGAGTTTGGAAAAATAAGTGCATTTTCACATCACCAATTTTTGTTGGTCATTAATGACAGTAAATTCCAAGCAGACAAGAAGCAATCACTCCACATGGAGCCATGAAGATTATATTTGAACACTTTTGAGCTCGGAAAAATAAGCGCATTTTCAAATCACCAATTTTTGTTGGTCACAAAGCAAAAATGAACACAGCTCATTACCCATTTAGTGTTGCGTTCGACCGTCATTACTCTCTCGTGTCTGACAAACATAGCAGACTTACCTTATATTATCAACACACTTGTCAATATAGTGTCAATAGAGTTGACGTTTTGCTTATTAGCCATACCAAGTTTAGCCCAGAAAAATCGACCCAGCTTATTTCCATGCACTTAATGAATTACGCCTGAAATTGATCACTGTAAAGTGCGAACAATTACTTGGTGATCCTAAACGCCAAAACTTACATTGATTTACCCTGTGGAACCTTTTCAGTTAAGGTTCGTTGCATAGACCAATTATTAATATTTCCTCTTCTGTTTTACTATCTGTCTTATAAAGGGTGCGTCCCTTTGACAATCAACATGCACATAGTGTGTTCAGATTTAGTTAAACATCCTCTAAATATCCCCAGAAAACTTCCCCTTAAAACCATTAGCTTCAGTAGTAGCACTAGTTGTAGCAGTATTCATAGCATTGATAGCACTATGCACACATCATCTTATGTTTTTTTTTCTTCGATTTCGATCTTCGATTCGCGAATTCGATTTGATCTTCGATTCGAATGCGAAAATCAAAGTAGGCCTGTAGTCCCATGCAGTGTGCTAGCTGATGTAAAGAATAATCTTAAAGCAGGTTATGCAAAAGTACTAAACCAATTTCTCATACAACCAAAGACTTTATCCAACGTATTGTCATCATTCCATTCTTTTTCTGTGAATTTGCACAATTTTATAATGCTAGTTACATCCGTTGATTTTGAATTGAAGTTATCAAGTATTTGCAGTAGGTCGCATCGAGACATGGCTAATTGTAGAAAGAGATAGTCCAAATAATTGAGAGGCAAATGTTTAAATGGCTGCACGGGCTACACGGTATTGAAGTGCGGGATATAAGTTTTATATTCCCATATATATTTATTCTATCTACAGTGGTGGTATGAAATGGTAGGGTTATTTGCAAGTTTGGTACAAAAGATATAAAGACTCTGTACAAAAAGATGCATTCAAAGTTGAAAGAAAAAGCTTACCAATGATTAGGTCCATTTTACCCTGTTATAGGGTTTTTGTGTGTATATTTTATGTGTTTTTTATTTCATTAGTATAATTTACTCTGATAGTTATATTGTAAAGAGCATTAAAAAATTTATCAATTCAAGTAGGGGTATTATCCTCAGGGTCACAAATTTTATTGAAATTAACATATGCTAAAACTCAAGACAGTGAGAAACTATTACTGTAAAAAAAAAAAAAAAAAAAGAAGGTTCTGACCAGACATACATGCCACCAAAATGGCATAGAATAGTCAAAAAGTATGCTGAAGGCCACTATTTTTCAATTTTTCCTTGATTAAGGTCCCCTTAAGCTTGGTTTAAGCCCCCTTGCCCTTGTATGTCAGAAATTAAAATGTTGTGGCCAAGAAATACCCTTTTTTGCACTTTGGCTACCCCCTTAAAAATCTTCAGGTACTACCTCTCTTATATGACAGGTCCGACCCTTAAGCAAGGAGTCAAAAGATATTTTCTTGAGGGGCCACCAAAAACAAACTTTTAGGTAACTATTTTGTTTTCTGGGGTGACTTCCTTTGAACCCCTCTTGAAGTCTAATACCAAACGAACAAAAGATCTTACCTGCCACAAGGTATCCAACTTTTGGGACCTGGAGAAATATATTTGAACAACTAGAAAAAAAGCTAGTCAATTGCAAGAGACGGTTCTTTGCTTCATTATTGATTCCATAAAAAGTAAGTAGACGCTCCAAATGATTGAGTTTGGGTATATAAGTTATATATATATCTTCCATCTTAATAAACAGCAACTAGAAAACAAAATTACAAGTTTAAGAACTCATTTACAAAGCAGAATACCAAGGGAAACTGTGCATACATATTCATTCCTTTCTCACTATATGATTCTCTTTGGTGACTAGTTTTTCAAAATTGTATTTTTACTTTTTCATGAAACATTATTTTCTATAATTGTGTTAACTGGTTTATACCATGGACTTAACAAAATTCGTCAGTTTTGAATCGGATGCTCATTTGTCATATTAGAAGAAGGCAACCCAAGCAGTTGTGATCAATTGGCTAAACACTGCGTCTGTACAGTGTCTAATTTTGTTGGCATAGCAAGATTTGGAAAAATATTTTTTTTGTTTTCAATAGCAGAAAGACACAAAAACACAAGGTATATTTTATTTCCCTGAAAACTATCCTACTAATCAGTTATTGTATTAACACGCAGAAGGTTAAAATAAACTTTTTGCAAGACAATTTCGAATCCATGAATTTAATTTAAACACTTTTTTTTGGGTTAAGCAACTTAATGATCTAACAAGATTAAAGCAACAATTACATGAGGCAAACACACAATCATATTGGCAAACGCATGTTTCTATTGATGATATGTCAAACAGGTAAGTCTGAGAAGTAGTCCATGGCCTTTAAAAAAATATGTCCATTTTAAATAGCACGTTAAGTTTCAGTTTTTTTTTTTTTTAAAGGGAAAGGGAATGTTAGTACAACCTCCCTTGAGTTACATCCACACAATGCTTGTAAATTTTAGACAGAACCCAAAAATAATTTATTACTAAAATTGTATTACAGCCAAGTGGTGGATTTCTACAAATCATTTTTCATTTGTTCTGTGTTTATGATATGAGAGAATATTGTGTCTTCAAGGAAAGTTTTTAAATATATTATATACAAATATCCATAAATATGTAAAAGACATCATACTGATGAGGCTGCTGCTCTTTTGTACCCTCTTCCAATCACTATATGCAAAAGGATGACAATTCCCTACTGAATTCAATTATTTATGGCTCAAATTCTCAGTGGTTTATTTCGAAACAGTATTCTAAGCAAAAGGGTGAACAGTTTCCAATCAACTTTTTAGTGGGAGCATGGAGTAAGGACACTCCCCCTACTCCAAAATTAAATGTGATTGGTGGTTGTAACTTTTAAGATTGTAACTCTCTAATTATAAGCTTTTTGTTTAATATTTCATTTTTCTGGTTTTAATACTTGTTTATGCTATATTTTTTTTTACACAATAAATGCCTCAACTCATATAGGAACTAACAACTTTCAACTTGTAGAGCAACCTTCTGAATCATTACTACTTAAAATATTTTAAAAGTATGCCCATTTGTTTGTGATATTTTAAAATCTGCTAGCATCAGACATGGGATAAAGCAATATTTAGTAGTCAAACTTTATTAGCACACCAGAATACTCTTCAATCTTAAGATTATTATTCCTATAGCATCAACATCAGTTTCTGCATGTTATATTGAACAAAACATTGTCACTACAAGTCTCAGCATTTTTTTTTTTTTTGTTTTTGCTGAAGAATTCTTTTGAATAAAGTTCCAAGTAAATACATTTGTTTACACTTAGTGAATAACAATATACTGATATTCAAGATAACACACATATTTTCATTGCAATTCCATAAACTGCCTACTGCTAATGCCATCTTTTAAGACATATCAAATACCCATTTAAAGTCTCCACAGATATTCTCTCAAAGGGCAGTTGTATTGCAGATGAAAACAGACAAGAAACTATCATTTCTAATGAACCTGAAAGTAGGTTTTTAGCAATATTATGATTGAAAAAATGAATTACACACGTTTTTCAAAGACAATTAAAGGCCATATTAAACAAAAATCAGCTGAAGTAAAAACTATAGTAATTCAAACAGAAAACAACCAGAAATTACTATTAAAGAATAAATGAAACCAAAAGCAAACAGAAATTGCCCACAAATTTTACAAATCAAGCTTAAAACAAACAAAATCACTACAAAAAAGGGTTTGGCTTACCCCTTCCTTAACGGTATAAGTCTAAAGCAGGGCTTTCTTCTGTTTAGTTACATTTTTGTATGCATCTTCTTAGTCCACAAATAAGACTAGTATAATTTTGCCTTGTTCCAAGGCTGCCCGGATGACTTCTTCAAGACACATGAATTCATCAAGTGTTGACATTCCCTTTCTAAAGCCCAACTGTGATTGTGGGAAGAGATTATTTTTTTCTGCAAACCATTCCAGTCTCACTTGGAACATCTTTTCCATCATTTTCCCAATAACTGGAAGCAGAGGTATAGTTCTGTAAGAAGAGGGTTTTTCTTGAGGTTTACCTTTTTCCCCAATTGGCTTAATGGTAGCTTGTTTCCAAACCCTTGGGAAATCTGCTTTCTGCCATAGTTCATTATACAGCAAAAGCGAATTTTGGTGGAACCTTTCCCCTGCTTTTTTAAACCAAGTATATCCTATTTTATCTGCTCCTGGTGCTGATTTTGTATTTACTGTATCAAGGGTCATCTTTAGTTTATTCATTGAGAAAGGGCTAATCAATGTCTCTTTGTGCTGTGTTTTGCCGTAGAATTTGCAGACTAGTGGATGGCCAATTGGTGTCTGGACTTTGTGTTTTTGGTACAAGTCAGCAAAGACTTCTGCCTTTTGCTCATCATCTTGAATTGAGGAGCCATCTATTTCAAATGTTGGTATTTTTTCCAGCTGATCCTTTTTGCCAACCATTCTATTAATAAAATTATGCACTTGGGCTATGGGGGTATTTGCGTCTAATTTTTCAAAAAAGGTGAAACTTGTTTGTCTTTTTGCCATTTTTATAACTTTGTGAGATTTCACTCCAGTTCTTTTCATCTCTATAAAATCTTCCAGAGCCCTAGTTCTACTAAAATAGTTTTTTGCTTTTTTCCCCCTTGCTGCAACTTCTGTTGAACTATTACAGCATATCTTTGGTTTTCTAAAATAAGATCTCAAAGGTGGTTGGGACAACTTTCTGGGTATTGCTTTCTCTGCTGCAACTAAGATTTTATCAGTCAAGGCTTGGGTCCTACCATATGGACTAGGTAGCCTCTCTAATTCTGAGTAGTCTTCTTCTTCCAGAAATGCTTTGAATATTTTCCAGACTGCTCTGCAATGTTGTAATTTGAATGTAACTGGGGTTGGAGTACATGAAACATCTCCAATAGAAGTGAGAATGGCGCAGTGGTCTGTTTGTAACTCTGGAATCAGCTTATTGTTTGCATTGTCAAAAACTCAGGTGGGGCTATTTGAAGGTCTACTGTTCCAAATTATTTTTCTTTAGGGTTTTATGTGTTTTCAGACCATATGGGGTAATAACCATCAAATTTAACTCTAGAATTGCTTTCTCTAGCTTTTTCTAACACGTTTTCCCTGCCAGGTTTGATTGTTTAGTATCTTCCCATAAATAGCTGTGAGCATTAAAATCTCCCAAAACTATGGTTTTATGGTCCTGGATTACTTCTTTTATCACTTCAAATATATTATTTCTTCTTCAACTACAATGAATAAAATTATTTTCTCCGAATCTGATTGGAGGTGTTAAGGCAAATGCTGAGTGTGGAGGGAGGGGGCTGTTTGCTCTAAAGTCACTTTGACTCTTAAAAAGGGCACTATAACTTCCAATTTCAAATCAAATAAGCCCCATATGATGTTTATATAACAGTCCATTCAATAGAAACCTTATATACCCAAATAAAATAACTTACAACCCTATCCCCAGGGTGCTGGGGGGTTGTGTCATCCCTTGTGACATTATTATATGTTCTTAGGATTATTTTGAAAAAAATCTCATAATGTCAATCAGATGCATTTGGCAAAAGGAGGGGTTGTAGAAGAGGGGGAGGTTAAATGCCAACCATCAATTTTGATGCTTGAAAAGGAACTAGAACTTTAAATTCTCAACCAAATGAGCTTCTTCTAAAGTTAAACAACCTTCCCTTCCATAAAAATCTTAAATACCCCCTGGGCATAACTTGCAACTGTTGCCTCTAATCTCTGGGATTTGTTTCAATTCTAAAAGCTTTGTTATATTATATTAATGAAAAAAAATCCACACACTAAGTTTTTCAAATAAAAGTAAAGAACTCCATTAAACCAAAAATGAGCAAAAATAAAATCAAATAATCTACCAAGTGTGAAACTACCACAAATCAGCATTGATAAATAAATGAAACCCAAAATGAACAGAAATTACAATAAATAACCTAGTCAAACTCGAAAAACAAGCAAAAATTAACATGAGTAAAGCTCAAAACCTCTATGCATTCCCCATGCCAGAACATAATTTATACTTTACTGAAAAAATATAAATGTTTTTACTTTTATAACTTCAATAAATCAAATAATATTAACATTTTGATTACTATTACTAAATAATATTAACATACCAATGCACATTCATTTGTATTTTTTTCAGTAAAGTGCAAATTATGTTCTGGCCTTGGGAGGACATAGGGGTTTTGAGCCCTACTTATGTTAATTTCAGCTCGTTTTGAGTTTGACTGGGTTATTTATTGTAATTTCTGTTTGTTTTGGGTTTCATTTATATATTGATGCTGATTTGTGGTAGTTTCATGCTTGGTAGATTATTTAATGGAGTTCTAATGGAGTTTAATGGAGTTCTTTACTTTTCTTTGAAAAACTTATTTTGTGGAAAAGTTTTTAAATTTATTTCTGTTTGTTTTATATTAACATAGTCTCTTCAGGAAAAAGAAAATAATTCTTTAAATCTTTTCGTTTTTTTTAAGACTTTATAGTTTGGCCTGCTATTTGTATGCTAGAGAAAAATTTTCAGCAATTTTTAACAACATACATCCCTTTTAAAAATCTGGACACAAATAGTAGTGTTTAATTTGGTTTCATACCTCCTCTAGTTGACTTGAAATAGAAAACTTGAAACCATTTGCAAAAAAAATCTGTTTACCTTCTTTGATAGCCTGGATACACTTACCCTATTTTGATTTGGTTAAATTTTAAGCAAAGAAGTAGCCCCAAAAGTTTGAACATAATACTGAGGGTACATATACTGAGGGTAGTTCTTGTGATACTGCTGATATGCCTTATTGTGAATTAGCATTAACACAGTGCATTTTGTTTTAATCCTAATGCAACATTTTGTTTTTAAACTTAATGGGAAAATGGAAGGGTGGGGGTGGGAGGGGGACTAGTTGCCCTTCAATCACTTTTGACTATTAAAAGGACATTAGCCCTTTCTATTTTCAATTGAATGAGCCCTTTTCAAAGTTCCTAAGACAACTCCTTTGATATGAAGTGCCCTGGTCTAAACAAAAAGGAGAAGAATAATAAGACATTACACCCACATCAATCTACCCTATAAAAATGTCAAGCCTTCCAATCATTTCTGACTATTAAAAAGAACACTAACCCTTTCAGTTTCCAATCAAATGAGCCCTTTTTGAGTTTCTACAACAACACTTTCTACAAACACCTTATATTCTCCCAGGCCATAAATTAGAACCCATTGCCCTGAAGGCTGTGAGGGGGTTGATATTTCCAGAACTTTAAACTATGTTAAACAAAATGGCTATCTCCAAATTTTGATTGGATGTGTTTGGGGAAATGGTGAGCATGAGAGGGGAATTAGTTGCTCTCCAATCACTTTCAACTATTAAAAAGGCACTAGCTCTTTCAATTTCCAATCAAATGAGCCCTTTTGAAGTTTCTATGACAACGCTTTCAATAAAAACCTTAAATGCCCCCAGGGCAAAACTTACAACCCTTGCCCTACAAGGGGGGGGGGTCATCCTCAAAGACCTAATTTCCAGAACTTTTAACTATGTTGAAGAAAATTGCTATTTCAAAATTTTAATTGGATGTGTTTGGGGAAATGTTGGGTGTGATAGGGGGGTTAGTTACCCTCCAATCACTTCCAACTTTTAAAAAGGTCACTAGCCCTTTAACTTTTCAATCGAATTAGCCGTTTTTGAAGTTTCTACGACAATGCTTTCAGTAAAAACCTTATATGCCCCAGGGTATTTATTACAACCCTTGATCTTAGGGATGGACGGGGGTTTTTATCCTCAAACACATAATTTCCGGACAGTTCAACTACGTTGAACAAAATGGCTATCTCAAAATTTTGATTGGATGTGTTTGGGAAAATGGTGGGTGTGAGAGAGGGGTTACTTGCCATCCAATCACTTTCAAAGACATAATTTCCGGACCTTTCATCTACATTGAACAAAATGGCCATCTTAAAATTTTGATTGGATGTGTTTGGGAAAATGGTGGGCATGAGAGAGGGGTTACTTGCCGTTCAATCACTTTTGACTATCAAAATGGGCAAAAGCCATTTCAATTTCCAATTGAATGATCCCTTTTTGAAGTTTCTACAACAACACTTTCAAAAAAAAACTTATATGTCCCCAGAACTCAACTTACATCCCTTGCTCTCAGGGGTGTGGGGGAGTGTCATCCTCAAGCATAATTTCCAGACTTTTTAACTATGTTGAACAAAATGACTATCTCAAAATTTTGATTGGATGTGTTTGAGGAAATAGAGGGTGTGATAGGGGTGTTAGTCATCCTCCAATCACTTTTGACTATTAAAAGGGCACAAGCCCTTCTAGTTTCCAATAGAATGTGCCCTTTTTGAAGTTTCTACAACATCACTATCTATAAAACTCTATATGCTCCCAGGACATAACTTACAACCCTTGCCCCGAGGGCTCTGACGGGGTTATCATCCTCACAGACCTAATTTCTAAAACTTTTAACTACATTGAACAAAATGGCTATCTAAAAAATTTGATTGGATGTGTTTGGGGAAAAGGTTGGCATGAGAGAGGGATTAGTTGCCCTCAAATCACAACAATGATCAAATGAGCCCTTTTTCAAGTTTCTACAACATTTCAATAAAAAACATATATGCCCTGAGGGCATAACTTACAACACTTACCCTCAGGGCTGTGTGGGAAGTGTCGTCCTTTTAGATATAATTTCCAACCTTTCAACTACTTTGAACAAAATGGCTACCTCGAAATATTGATCGAATATGTCTTGATAAATGGTGGTCGTGGAAGGGCTGTTAGTTGCCTTCCAAACACTTTCGACCATTAAAAAGGGCCCTTGCAATTTCAGTTTCCTATTAAGTGCGCCTATTTTGAAGTTTCTACAATAATGCAATTCTTTTAAATGTTTTCACTTTTATATCTTAGAAATAAAAAATTAATTAAGATTTTAAGGAATAAATATCAGCATATGTATATTAAACTGACAATGTATATTCATTTGAATTTTATGCACTATTACTGCTACTAGGCCTACTGTTCCTACTA